>NW_028319936.1:2495994-2796491 GCF_062004578.1 Staurois parvus | reverse complement strand
CACCTCCCCATGCTGCTGCCAGGTCCAGAGTGTGTCATGGGTCCCTGTACGGCCTCCCATTGCTGCTGCCAGGCCCGTAATCTGCCATGGGCCCCCGTACCAACTCCTCATGCTGCTGCCAGGCCCGTAATCTGTCATGGGCCCCTGTACCGCCTCCTCATGCTGCTGCCAGGTCCAGAGTGTGTCATGGGTCCCTGTACGGCCTCCCATTGCTGCTGTCTCCATCGCCACACTCTGCCATGTGCCACTTTCAGGTCTCCTCACACTGCTGGTGGTTTCCATTTTTGTCATAGGGTGCTGTATGGCCTCCCATTGCTGCTGCCTCCACCACCACACTGTGGCTCCACACTCTGGTTTTGGCCCCGTGACTGCCCAAATGAGTGAAGTGTGCGGTGATTCTAAGATCGACGGCACTCATCTGCATGTCATACTGACTGTCAGTATTATTTCTCTTCCCCAGCAGACTCCAAGGGCATTTAAATTAAAGGTACAGTGTTCTGCACTAATATAAAGGCTCTCTGAAGCCTAGAAACACCCTTTTATAAGTTAAATTCGCAGCGAATATATTCGACTCGAATCAAAATTTTTCCACGAATTCGCCGAATCAGTCGAATCGAATTTTTGAATACTTCGCTCATCTCTAGTTGTAACATGTGAAAATGTGGAAAATTTCAAATTGTACAAATGCTTTTTCAAAGCACTGTAGGTAGCTAGGGGGAGCTAGATAGTGGCTGAGCAGTAGCCCAGGTGTAATAGCCAGACTGGGGTCAAATTATGGTCAGGGCTGAGAGGCTCTGCAGGCTAGCCTCTCTGGAATTTCCCCCTGCTCTAGAGCATTGGAGTAAGGCCCCAGAGGCAGTGGGTGGATTTGAGAAGTGACTGGCTGAACTCTTGTGGGACCCTAGCCAATCCCCACCAGAAGTCTTAGCAAGGGGCAGGGACACCCTTAAATGTGTTGGAGCCTGCTCAGTAGCAGGAGGGTTGGAGGAGAAGTGGAGGAGACCTGAGGCTGAGATGCAGGAGCCTGGGAGGGAGCCCAGGCTGGAAGGGGCTCACCTCCAAGCAGAGGGACCTTGAAAAGAAGAAAGCTGAGGACTTCACTGGCCCCCTGAGAGAAGACCACCTGGCAGCAGGGAAGGAGCGCCCCAGCTGATAGGCCTGGTAGCAGCCATCTACCCAACAGCAGCACAAGAGAAGGACTCAGTGAGTACTCCTACACCCACTGCACCAAAAAGGGGAGAGAGCATTTGGGTGGGGAATTTAGCTCCATACCCGGGACTGTTAAAGCTTAAGTGGCATCTTTGGACTCCCTTTTCCAGGGATTCCTGCAGACAGCTGGATGAAGAGGAGGATTTATCTGGGGTCTGGGGTGGTGCACCAGGAAAGGCTGGATAGCTATCCTAGGAGAGAAGATCTGACTATAAGGCTTGTAAATAGTTCAGGAAGTTTGTCCTCAGTTACCATTCCCTTGGGCATCCCTACACCCCTTACCCCATCCAAGTCCTACATCCCTAATAAAACTTCAAGGACTGTTTTTTGTGTCTCCTGATGCAAGTCTGAATGGAAAAAGTGTGACGCCTGGCTGTGCAGCACTATAGGGGGACCCAAATTTAGTGACTCCTCAGAGGGTAGTGCTACAAATGTATGGATAAAAAGCCTGAATATACTTAGAGAAGGAAGCAACAACCTCTCAGGACTGCTTCTATTAAAAGCTGAACAAGTGAATGATCTATGATTACTTAAAACTACATGTATCTTTAGAACATTGGAAATATAGTAGCTAGCCCTCAGGGCTGATTGCTTAAGAACGTAAGAAAAAAAAAATAAGGAACAAACGCAAGTCACAGGGTGTTGCCTCAAGTACTGATTCAGCTTTCTGTAATGAAAGATTGATTGATGAACTCTTCTTTGAAATAAAGAATTGCTAGTCATATATAAATGATGCAGGAATTATTTTAGGTACAAAAATAAATTTGTTACATGAGACTGTAAATAATACAAAGGATCACTGAGCTAGTAAACGTCCAATTAAAACTCAGGTTTAAAAAAAGTAATTCATATTATTCGCTTTACCACCCAAATGATTTCTAATTCTCTTCAGAAAGCCTTGAGATTTGTACACCTCTGTCAGTAAGAAAAGTAAAAAATATGGAAATTTAGTGGGCGGGCATTTCATACAGGAGATGGGAAACTGGTGTTCAATTCAGTTTTAAAAAAAAGCCATTAGTCATAGGTTTTTTATAGTGATAATTTTGGTTAATACATTTTGCTTACCAACTGCAAAATGGTTTTTGGACTGAATAAATTTCAGCCCCTGATTCTGTGATCCTAGTTATTATTTTGGTTACTACCTGGCATATGATTATTTTACTGTCTATACGCTACATTAACTGCCAGTTGCAAATCTGCCTCAACTCTGCCTGCCCTTTTGTGTGCCCATCATAGAATACTGCCTGAATACTGTGTGCACCAACTCCCTGCCATTAACAACAGATGGTTTGCCATATTTGTTCCGATGTCCTCAAATGTGCATCAGGCAAGCTTTTTCATACAATCAGAGCAACACTAATTAGCAACACAGGGTATAAGCATATTTTTGAAACAGTATGCTATTCTGGTAAGATATTTCTAATACTTGAACCAATAAGGAGCAGTAGGATTTGGCAAAACATAATGTTGGCTTTAAACAAATATGCAGATATATTGGATTTGGCTTTGGCATTGGCAGATTGTGAAAAGACAATATAAGGACAAAATCTTACTAGGAAGCTATCGACTGTCTTAATTTTCATTAATAAAAAGTTAGCAAACCTAAAAGGCAAGCTCCACCTAAATTTAATATTTCTTTTCTGAGTAGAGAATGCTGTGATAGATTTCACATGAAACTTCAAGACTTCCCCACAGTAGTTTTTGCCTTTACTCTACCATAAAGCCTAGTTACTGTCTCAAGGCTGGACTCCCCAGATGTTTTATATAATAATAAATTACCACCTGGTTTAGTTTTGATCAAAGCCCTTGGACATAAATAGGCTTGTTTACACTTGTGGTTGGTGGCCTATAAAAACAGGGAGTTGAGCCACATTTTTGCCAGCCCCAACCCCAGCCACTGCCCCCCCCCTTCCACCAAGCATGGTTATGCACACATGCTGCTTTGCTTGAGGCATGGCAAAATTATCCTCCTGGCGCAACCCATTCAAGTGGAGTTACGGCACTGTGGTGCAGGTTTTTAAAGGTTAAAACAGGCAGTGAGAAGGCAGAATTGCCTCCTCACTGCCTGCCAAATGCCCTCTGAATGTAATCTACCGCAGATCCCTCTTCAATGAGTGGTGTAAATTGACCCCTAGGAATTCTTATGAAGACATCTTACCAATAAAGATTGGATGAGCTATAAAAAGCCAGCATGTGACTTGTGACAACATAAACAGACATATCTCTTTTGAATTCAGTTGACCTTTAATAATATTAATTGATATACAAATAGAAACGCCTTAAATTCTATCCAGACATACCAATGTGTTACTGTTTTATGAAAACGCAATTAGTACTGAAGCAGTGAACTCTGCATCCTTAAATATGAACATAGCTATACTAAAAGTATCTTACTGTTACCTGATTTAGACTGTAAGAAAATCGCAGTGATCTGGAGTTGAAACCTTTCTTTTCTGACTCAGCAATAAACACAGTTTGGTATTTCGTAGGAATTGAGGAAGGAGTGATAGGTATTTCCAGCCCTTTAAAAACCAGAATAAGAACACATAAGAACACATAAGAAAATAAAATCTAAAAGTGCAACTGTTATTGCAAAATATACACAAATCATTGTTGGCTAGATTATATGGTCATATATGAATACATTTTATGGTATTGTATCTACTACATAAATTATATCATATGACATTTGTAAATGTTAAATATGTGTTAGAAATTCTGTATTTAGTCCTACAGAACAAACAGTGTACAGTCTACATGTGCTTTTCTGCTTGCTTCACTGCAACCAGGAAACAGGAAACTTTATTTTAGAGAAAAGACAGAGTTTACAGTACCATAGATGCAGGTACAAACATATAAACACTGCCATCTACTGGTTGATGAATATATCCCTACTGAATACTTATGTACCGTTGTTGTTCCACAGAATACAAGAACATTGTATTCCAACAATATGCACCATCAGACAGAAAAAAAAATCTGAAGTGTCAATTATCTAGAGGCAATAGTTGTGTTCCACTTAATGTAGAGCAATTAAAGGATTTAAATAGTGCACATAGTGTGTCTAAGCAAAATATGGGGCTAACCATGGCAAAATATGTTCCCTTGTGGGTAGTGTTCAAGGAAAAGGTGCCCTTCTTGGTGGGTGGAAAAAATGCCCTTGCTTTGTTTGGAAGAAAAAAATGCCTGTGTTGCCTGGAAGAAATAATGCCCCTGCATTAATGGCGACATTGGAATGAAGTTTGCCCTGGTGTCGGTAGGATAAAGAAGGCGCTTATGGGGAAGAGGCTGAAGGGCCTTTGGAAGGCTCTGAATACGGCGACAGCTGAGGGACTCTGTGAGAGTTCTGTTTCAAATCAGGTGCTAATGATAAGATCCTCATTAGGAAGTACGCAGGTGGAGCCTCAGAGATCTAGACTCTAATGTTCTCTTTACTATTGATGTGTGTGGTATCATCGTGCAAAGGTCAAAAGATTTGTGGATGTGAGAAATGTAAAAAGATATTAAATCAATTATTCCACTGTAGGGAAAATAATCTACAAGTGGCAGAGATTACAAAAAACGCAAATTTTTCCAGTACTGGTCAGACCAGCCAATTCAGCTCAAGAGCTGACAGTCTGATGCTTAAAAAAATTATCCATGAACCTCAAAATTTGATTGGAGATCTGCAGGTAACTCTTACAACAGTTGGTGTCAAAGTGCATGCATCTGCATTCAGAAAGTGATTGCACCAACATAACTTGCCTGGGAGGAGTACCAGGAAAAGCCATTTGCTGTACAAAAAGAACATACAGCTATCCGCTGAACATATTGAAAAATACCAGACCTTTTGGATAGAATGATGAACCAAAGAAATCTGTTTGGCCACAGTAACTGAAGAAATGTTTGGGGTCCACCAAAGACAGCATTTCAATAGAAGAACCTTATATTAACTGTGAAGTATGGTGGTAGGAATGTTATGGTTTGGGATTTATTTCCTGCTTCAAGGCCTGGACAGCTTGTAGTAAACTATTCAACTAAGAATTTGACATCATATCAAAATGTGCTTGTGTTACAGGATTATCAGTGATCTGAGTGAGGTATGACAAAGATGTTGCCTGCAGTATCTGTATTTAAAGAAGAGACAGAAAACACATGTTGCTCACTTGCATTCTAAAATTAAAGTGCAAAACAGAAAAGATTCACATTATACAGATAATTATTCTCTTTATAGTGGCAGAGCAGGCGACATGGAAAAGCGCATCAATCTGTATTAGAGAATTATCATTACTAACATATAGGATACTAAATAGAGAGTGTCAGAACAAACAGAAAACTGAACAAAGATAGCATGAATAAAGTGTGATTAGCCTGTATTTAAAGAGGAGACAGAAAACACATGTTGCTCACTTGCAGTCCAACTTTAATGTGAGCTTGTTAGTCTCATGATGTCACACTACAAATCATTAGAGCTCCCTCTAGCTGCAGCCTAGTAATAGCATTACTGGGATGTTTATTCATTTACTTGCTACACTTAATAAGGATGTGTGGCCATCTATCTAAAAGTTGAAATTAAACCAGAAATGAAACATTCAACATGATAATAATCTGAAGCACACTAGGAAATATATCATGGAATGGCTGAAAAAGAAGAAATGGGGGGTTATGGACTAACCTAATCGAAGCCCTGATTTAAATCCCTTTGAAATGTTTTGGGAGGATTTCAAATTTGCAGTTCATGCAAAGAACCCCACAAAAAAATTTACAAATAAGGAAATTTGCATGGTAGAGTTGTGGCCAAGTCGATGTCAGCTTCTGTTGGGCAGTTATACAAAATGTCTACAAGTAATTTCTGCAAAAGGGGGCAATACCAACTTCTGGGGCCAAAGGTTACTTTTTTAATGGGACACCAGTACATTTATTGATATGTTTATTGAAAAGCAAAATTGCCTTCCATCCTTTTTTATTCATTATTTCACCTTTACCTGTAGGCACTGGTTGAAAGAATATCTAGTTTTTCAAATATGTGGATCATAATGCTTTACAGATCTACTATTCAGCTACAGGCATTGGTAAAACTGAATTAGCACTGGATATTGCTCCGACGCTAGCTTTTAAATCATGAACTGATATTTTTGGAGTTAAGAAAAAAAGAATCTCAGTAGCACATTCTTTTCTGTAACATATTACATGTCTACCTATATCATACATGTCTACCTATGTGTATAATTTGTCAGAAACTGTAGACTGCATTCCTCATGGAAACAGCAGGCAATAAGGCAATCTATATTAAGAGAATAGTTCACCCTTCTGACCATGTTTCATGATACACCTATTTTTAGGGTGTAATATGAAACATGGTCATATTCCCCAGCCCCCCGTCCCCCACGTACTTGAATCACTTGATTCTTCTCCTTGCACACACCTGTTTTTTTTTTTTTTAATTCTGCATGGCTCTGCCTGAGCAGTCACATCAATGATTCAAGGGGATATGTGAATGGAAAGACTGCAAGTTCCATCTGCCACCATAAGGGACACGTAGACTTTAATGAAGCACAAGTATGGTGACATCACTACACTTGTAGTCCATTGTGATTTAACATTGTTTATATTGTAGAAACTGAATAAGCACAAACAAGGCAAAAGAAGCAATTGTAATACATATTTTGCAGAGCAATAAAGGTCTTCAGGCAGAGAAAACAATGTTTATCCACAAGGCACTTTCCAGTAGTAATATAACATGCACTTACAGCCCACAGAATGCCTGAGGAGCACTTCCCCTGGAGGGGTTACTGTATTACATTATCACACTGTGATACCTGTGTAACGCCCTCCAGCTTAGTCAGATAGTATCTATTAGATAGAGGCTTAGTAGCAGCCTGGGGATGAGTCGGCCGGGATGAGTCGGCCTGGGAGTGAGGTAGTGAGGTTACCTCAGGATAGGCTGGGAGGCTCTAAGAGGTCAGGGCTTCTGGAGCCCTCCCACCTCTCCAGAAACCTAAGAGCTTTCTGGAGGAGGGATAGAGGAGGGGAGGAGGCCCAGATCTGCATGATTAAAGGATCCTGGCCCATCCCCTGGCAAGAGGGTGGGCATGGTGACCAGAGCAACCCTCAAATGTGCCAGAGTTTGGGAGGAGGTGTGTAGTGTCAGGAAGAAAATGGATTGAGGAGGGCTGAAGTGTAGAGCCTGGGAGGGGGCCCAGGAAGGGGAGTCCACCTACAGGCAAGTTGCTAAAAAAGAGGATTTCCACTGCCTCAATGTCTCCCAGGGAGGACAGTCTGTGTAGCATTGAAGGAGCCAGCCCAGCATAAGGCCTGAGGGCAGCCACCAATCCACCAAGCTAACAGGAGAGGACAGTGTGAGTACTCTTACACCCCTCCCCCCCCATAACAGATAAGGTCAGACGGCAGTCAGGTGCAAGACCCAACTAGCTTCTCATCTGGGACTGTTCTAAATTAACAGCTCTTGGGCCTTCTTACTGAGGGATACCCAGGCAGCTGGGTGAAGAGGAGGAATTATCCAGGGTCTGAGGAGGTACCTCAAGGAGTGTTTGGCGCCACATTTTTGAACATAGTTGCTAAGGGGTTTGTCCTCAAGTTCTGCAGATCCTTGGGCATCCCATATACCCCTAGACCCCATCCACGTTCTTGACCCCTTAATGAAATCACAAAACAAATCTCAAGGACTGTTGTTTGACTCCAGTGAGCAAATGCGTGTTGCCTGGCTGTGCAGAGCATAGGGAGACCCAAATCAAATCCAGCTGCCCCTAAGGGGATAGTGCTACAACTGAGAGTAAATTAGTCCTCAATGATCTCCTTCCAGTCTGAAGATAAGGCACAGTGCCAACTTCAGTTCGGCAGGTAAACTGCAGCTGAATACCTACCAACATACAGCTCAAATGCACCTCTCACTGAACTGTGAATAATCCCAGATGCCTCTCAGTCTGATCTAAAATGCAAGCAGAATGCACCTGAAAGCAAGCTGCATAATCCCATCAGCACAAGAGAGCACATAGCTTTAGTGGTCCTAAAATTGGTGATGGATATACCAGACATTGCTCCTAGCAAAAGCTGACTTTGCCTTTTACATGTTCTTATTGGCTCCTCATGTTTTCTGGCCTTACTGTCCAATAGAAAGGTTAGAGGGGGGGACGCATGCACGGCCGGGAACCCTGATGGCCGCATCTTCCTGAGCTCCGCTCCTCTCCCGGCCCTAGAAACTCACCCACGGCGCATCGCTGCTCCACAGGCGTCCCTGGGTGAGTCATATCAGCGGGGCACCGAGGTCAGCAGACCCCAGCCTCCTCATGGGGAAAATCGGGCGCTAGAAGCCCCCTTCCCTGCCGCCACATGAGCCACGGCCGTCACCGCTGCAGCGGTTCCTCCATAGGCCGCAATCCCCGGCCTCAATTTCGGCCGCGATCCCGCGGCTGAGCTCCGGCGGACCCCCAGTGGTGGCCGGAGGTACTGCAGCAGCTGCCTCTGCAATGCAGCCGAGCTTCGGCGGACCCCCAGTGGGGGGCGGTGGTGCACTCTCCGCTGAGCCCTCCACCACCTGCTTCTGCCAATCCTCCTGTGCTGCCTTATACTAATACTCTCACGATATCTGTGCTGGAGGAAAAATTGCAGGCTTTTTTACGCAATATTACCGCCACTATATCCGCTGAAGTGAGCAAGTTGGCTTTGGATCTTTGGGGAGAAATAGCGCAAATTGTGGAACGTGCAAATCAATTGGAGAATAAATTTGATGAATGGGTGCAGTACGTCCATGTCTTAGAAGAAGATAATGTGTATCTGAAGCACACCATGTCCCAAATTCAGCTCCAATAAGAGGACCTGGAAAACAGGGAACGCCGGCAAAACGTCCGCATTCGTGGTATGTCTGAATCTATTGCCGATTCCCAACTCTGCCGGCATCTCCTGTCCTTTTTCACCGCAACCGCCCCCTTGGTCCTAGAAGCGGATTGGCGCATGGACAGGGCCCACCAATCGCTCGGTCCCAGACCTGCTGACGGCACCAGACCACGTGATGTCATCATCTGCTTTCACTTTTTTGAGAGCAAGGAAGCCTTGTTAGCTTCTGTACGCAACATCTCGTCCCTGGAATTTAAAGGGGACTGGCTTCAGCTCTTCTGTGATCTCTCTCCGATTACCCTGGCTAAACGGCGAACACTGGAGCCACTCACCACGCATCTCCAGCACCACCGTGTCCCCTATCGCTGGTGTTTTCCCTTCAGGTTGGTCGTCTCCAAAGATAATTCCCAAGTTTCTCTACGAGATCTTTTTGAGGCGGACTCCTTCCTGAAGCAATTGGGACTACCTCCTCTGCCTGAAGACAATTCCTCATTATCGCCTTCTCCATCTCGTCCTTCCGCTACCCCCGACAAGATTTGGACACCAGGTCGTAGGGGCCGGAAGCGTCTTTCACATACTTTCAACGTCCTCGTCCTTCTCGTTCCAGCGACTTGCCTGCTTGATGCTTCTCTACAGTGTCCCCCCCCTTTCCCCCCTTACCCCCGTCCCTTCCCCTCCCCCGCCTCCCTGACCTTAAATTTATTATTCCCCAATGTTATGCCAAAATCAGGCCATTGGCATCTCAATGAGTCCTTTTTGACCACGGAACATCTCCGTGCTGAGCTCTCACAGGGACTTGATCTGTATTTTCAACACAATGTAGGCTCTGTTCCATCTACCTCGACCGTATGGGAAGCCCACAAGGCGGTATTTCAAGGTCTTTGTATCTCCATGGGTTCTCGCCTGAAGAAATCCTCAGAGCATGCCAGGATTACCCTAGTTTGCCAGTTAACCCTAGCTGAACATAGACTTCTCGCAAAGCCGTCTATTCCTCGGCTGTATAAAGTGACCTCTCGACATGACCAAATCAAAACCCTCGATGCTTGTAAGTCCACAAAATCTCTCCTCTGGGTTAGGCAGAAATTCTACGAATTCTCTAACAAACCCCACTAATATTCTCTTTAATCCCAATCTTCCAGATAGTTTGGTCGTGTCCCGGTTGCTCCCTTGGGTAAAGGCCAGGTTTTTCCAATTGCGCCATCTAGTACACCCTATTACTCAGAAGTTGCAACCATTCTCATACCTCCAGAAAAAGGATCTGCCCTCCCAACATTTTTATATATATCTTCAGCTACGCCATTTTTTCTCCACCATGTCCCCCACTTTGACTCTTGGGAAACCTTCGCCCTTTGAGCGTCTATGTATACAGGGCCCACATATAATTTCCAAAACATATAAACTCTTAATGGACGCTACCCTCCTCTCTAACGACACTCACCATTACATGTGCAAGTGGTCCCAGTTTCTACAATGTGACATTGATCTACCACAGTGGAAGAACATTTGGGAAAACGCATCTAAATCCTCTGTCTGTGTGGTTTATAAAGAGAATACATACAAAGTTTTGATGTTGTGGTACAAAACCCCTGAGGTTATTCATGCTTTTAACCCGAATGCTTCTCCTGCCTGCTGGCGTTGTGGGAAAGACTTTGGCTCCCTCTTCCACATTTTTTGGACTTGTAGATCCATTGTCCCTTTTTGGGAAGAGCTTTTGTCTTTTTTACAATTGTTATTGCATACCTCTCTCCCTTTTTAGCCTCTATACTTTTTATTGGGCTTGCCGTTCCCAGGTCTTCCCAAGGTGTCCAGGAAACTTTCCACACATATTTTTATTGCGGCCAGAAGAAGCGTTCCTATGTGTTGCTTATCCGCTATACCGCCCTCGATGTCCACTTTGTTTAAAATTATTGCTGATGTACGACAGATGGAATACCTGACTGCTTTACATTCCGGCTCGACAGCTGTGTTTGAGACAGTGTGGCACCCATGGGATAATTTCTCCCCTTCCCACCTTTCTCCAACTGTACTGTTCTGAGAGCCTCCCCACTGTAGCTATGTGACGTTATTATGTTTGTAACCATTCAGATTTTACCATCGATGTGTTCCTTCTTTTTATTTTGTTCTCTTTCAACGTGTTCTTTGTATATGTATATATGTGAAAATCAATAAAAATTGTTAATACAAAAAGAAAGGTTAGAGGATGTGTCAGTATTTGCTTTTTAGAGTGCCTTGTGATTTGGGTCACCCAGGAACACATCTAAATATAAAGTAAATAATCTTGGGGCCAATTTACTAAGTATTATACTGACAGGCTTCTGATTTTAAATCCAAATCCAACTTCATGTATATATATATTTTTTTTCAGTACAGTCGAGATGAGTTTTTCTGTCTTCATTACCACTGGAGAGATTTGCCCTCAACTCATGTCTTTCGACACACTTTTGCATGTTTGTTTTAATATTAATGAATTGTTTTCAGGTATGTAAATCATAATATAATTTTTTGCTTATTGCACCTCTGCAATTTGTGATCTGCTGATAACATCTGACTGTGTTAACTCGGTCAGAGAACAAAACATATACAAGAAATGACCCATGCTAAAATTCTGCTCATAACAGGCTGGCTGTAGGAACAATAGCTGGAGAGCAAGAGGTATAAATAGAGGAAAGGTTGAATTCAAATACTTATCTTTCCCTACGGGGTGTTCTGCGACTCTAAAATGTTCTGTTTAGCTGAACTTGATAAATCATAATGTCACATTCTTGTCACTATAAACATACTGAAATTTTTTCTTTAGTTTCAACTTGGGGCCACATTTGGTTCAACCCTGCCCTCTAGTGACAAGTAGGAAATAATATACTAAATATAAGACACTCTCTTTTGGAGTCATTTTTTGCCAGAAGCAAATGTTTAGAGATGGAAATTGTGTCAAAGTGATTTACATTCCAGTTGTCAAGCACTTCAAAAAATGAATGGCATGATACTATAAGCAGGTGGAATAAAAAAAAAAAATAAGATGAAATGTATTACTAAAAGGGATCCTAGTAACATTCACAGCACATGTTAGTGTCACAATATCCATACAGAAATTGTATTGTTTCACATTCAAATAACTTGTTGTTTAACCATTGCTCAATGTAAGCAGAAAAAGACAACAAAATGGCACAGGGTAGTTTTCCTCTATAGGATTAGCAGATTGGAAGCCAAGTATGTGTGGGAAAATATTCCCTCCAGCACTACCACCATATGACATCAATTTTCTCAAGACTCTATCAGGTCACTAAGCAAATGGAAATGGCAATCTCGTACAATGGGAGAGGTGGTATACACACCTCTCCGATGGTTCATGTTTTGCTGCAGCCTCTATGACATTTTGGTATTCAAAACCTCTGGGATTGTTAGATATCTGTGTCTCCCACAGCATGCCGTGGTTGCATCCTGATTGCTACCGGACAGAGCAGTGATGCAGGGTTAGAAGAACCACAGCATACAGGGTGCGCAAGCATCTGACACTGCCAGGAGCGCTGAAGGCCAAAGTGTCTTATGAAGATTGTAGCACTAGAGGTAAGGTAGGGGACATGGTCCACCAGTGAGGCAAGTATACCACTTCTTCTAATGCCGGGAAATTGCTGTTTGCATTTGTTTAGGGACCTGACAGGGACTGTTTAAGTTATTATTTACCACTCCCATAAGCCACTTTGAAAAAAAAAAAGCTCTTCAGCAGCATTAAGCCTAGGTTCACACCAGTGGTGTAACTAGAGCCCTCAGAGGCCTCGGTGCAAGAAACCATGAAGGGCCCCTGGAATGCCAGGGTCCAGTAGTTCCCAGTGTGACCTGTAGTTTCGCCACTGGTGTCAGTAGCTTTATTTTATTTGTGGTATTTTATTTTTACCTTTTTTTTCAATAATTTTTTACAATTTGGGGAGCTTTGGTGAGATATGCAGGGGTCTAAACAGACCTCTAATATTCCACCTTTGAGACAAGGAAAGGAGACTGAGAACACAGCCCTCAATCTCCATCTCTGCAGCCTTAGCAGCACTGAATGGACAGAAATAGCTCTGTACAGTCTGCTGCTGTCCATTCACAAACTGAAACTAGTAAATAGTTTACTATGTTTCAGTTATGAATGGATAGAGTCAGTGATCGGTACGGATCACTGACTCTCTATTCAGAAAACAAAGGAGACGGTAAATGACACATTTACCAGCCCCCTTTGCTACTCTTCATCCTGACAAATCCCCCACAGCAGCTGGCAGGAGAGGGGAGGGGGGAACCCGGCAGAACTGGGGGGGACAAGGGGGGGGCCAGGAAGGAGCTCAGGGGGACTAGAGAGCACATGAGGAGCAGCAGAAAAAAGCTGAATAGGAGGAGCAGCAGGGACAGCTGCATATAGAGGAACCAATCTCTTCATGTTCCTCTTGCAGCTGCTGAATGCCAGCTTTTCCTCCACTCCCTCTGCCAGCATTCAGTGGAGAGATTGGTTACTCTATATTCAACCACACCCCCAACTCCTATCCAGGCATCATGGGCCCCCAGCAGAATGGGGCCGGGTCACAATTGCGACCCTTGCGACCCCCGTAGATACACCCCTGGTTAACACTATGAATTGCCCAGGAAGTGCACCACATTCCAGTGCAATTCACATGCGATTTAGTGCAGCACAATTTGAGCCCATTCATTTTTAATGGGCTCAAAACACACCAAAGTTGTGCATGAAGTATGTTGTAAACACACTACAACTGGATTGCATGGTAGTTTTGTACCATGTGATTTGGTGCAGGCAAACATACTGAGTTTGCAGCCTGTGTTTGGGGTGTCGATAGCATTGAAATTACACCTGCTGCAGATTGCAAGGGCAATCTCTTTGCTGGATGGGGTGTCTCTTTGCTATATGGGGCTGTCTCTTTGCTGGAATAAGCTGTCTCTTTGCTTGATGGGCTGTCTCTTTGCTGGATGGGCTGTCTCTTTGCTGGAATGGGCTGTCTCTTTGCTGGAACAAGCTGTCTTTTTGCTGGATGGGCTGTCTCTTTGCTCAACAGGCTCTTGGCTGGATAGGCTGTCTCTTTGCTGGATGGGCTGTCTCTTTGCTAGATGGGCTGTCTCTTTGCTATATGGGGTTGTCTCTTTGCTGGATGGGCTGTTTCTTTGCTGGAACGAGCTGTCTCTTTGCTGGATGGGCTGTCTCTTTGCTCAACAGGCTCTTTGCTGGATAGGCAGGCTGTCTCTTTGCTGGGCAGGCTGTCTCTCTGCTCAACAGGCTCTTTGCTGGATATGCTGGCTGTCTCTTGCTGGGAGGGCTGTCTCTTTGCTGGATGGGCTGTCTCTTTGCTGGATGGGCTCTCTTTTCTGGATGGGCTGTCTTCTTGATGGATGGGCTGTCTCTTTGCTAGATGGGGCTGTCTCTTTGCTGGACGGGTGTCTCTTTGCTGGATGGGCTGTCTCTTTGCTGGATGGCTGTCTCTTTGCTGGATGGGCTGTCTCTTTCCTGGACAAGCTGTCTCTTTGCTGGACTGGCTGTCTCTTTGCTGGACTGGCTGTCACTTTGCTGGTTGAGCTGTTTCTTTGTTGGACAGACTGTCTCTTTGCTGGACGGACTGTCTCTTTGCTGGACGGACTGTCTCTTTGCTGGATGTGGCTGTCTCTTTGCTGGGCAAGATGTCTCTTTGCTGGATGAGCTGTCTCTTTGCTGGGCAGGATGTCTCTTTGCTGGATGAGCTGTCTCTTTGCTGGATGAGCTGTCTCTTTGCTGAATGGGCTGTCTCTTTGCTGGGCAGGAAGTCTCTTTGCTGGACAAAGCTGTCTTTGCTGGACTGTGATATCTCTTTGCTGAATGGTAATGTCTCTTTTCTGGATTGGGCTGTCTCTTTGCTGGATGGGGATGTCTCTTTGCTAGACTGAGTTGTCTCTTTGTCCAGTTGGGTCCATCAAAGAGACATCCCAATCCAGCAAAGAGACAGCCCAGTCCAAGAAGGGACATCCCCATCCAGCAAAGAGACATCGCTGTCCAGCAGAGACATCCCATCTCTTTGTGGATTGGCAAGTCTCTTTGCTATATGGGGATGTCTCTTTGCTGGGCTGAGCTGTCTCTTTGCTATATGGGGATGTCTCTTTGCTGGATGGGGAATGTCTCTTTGTTGGATTGGGCCATCTCTTTGAATATACAGGGGGCACTGTGATTAGATCTCTAGGGGCACTGTAATGTAAAGAGGCACTGTGATATAAAGGGGACTGCGCTGTAAAGGGCACTGTAATCAATACAGTGCCCCTTTACAGTGCAGTCCCCTTTATACCACAGTGCCCCTTTATATTACAGTGCAGAGGATTGACTCTGTGAACATCCGTCACCAACTGCCTCCACGAATGCCCTTGCATCCCCCTCTCCTGGAAATTGGCTGCTCAGTCTAAAATGCCCGGGTCTATTTTTTGTCCCAGTCCGGGCCTGACTATGAGGACCCTGATGGACATAAGGTTGGGGGACTCTGGAGAACATAATTTAAAGGAGGATCCTGATTTATTGGGGGGGCTTTTTGGACCCTAATGTTGAGGGAGAACTCTGGAGACCCTGATTTAAGGAGGGGAAACTTTGCGGACCCTGATGCAAGGGGAGGGGTTGTGGGGACCCTCTCCTGTATCCTGTCGGCAGGCTTTGGCCGTCTCTTGTATCCTGTCCGCAGTCTCTGATCGTCTCCTGTATTCTGTCCGCAGTTTCTGGCCATCTCCTGGGGTGGAGCTGTAATAGGAAGAGGTGGAGCCTAAAGTGGAAGGGGCTGAGTTTACAAATGAAGGGGTGGGTCCTAAATAGGAAGGGGTGGGACAAATTTAGATGGGGGGCATGATTTTAGTCTTTCATCCTGATACCTAATGGCAGTCAGAGTGCCATTGTTTAGCCTGTAGAGGTCTGTGCATCCCTCCATGGATATGCCTCCCCAGACCATCACTGACCCACCACCAAAACAGTAATGCTGAAAGATGTTACAGGCAGCATAACATTCTCTGCGGCTTCTTGAGACCCTTTCATGTCTGACACATGTGCTCAGGGTGTACCTGCTCTCATTTGTGAAAAGCACAGGGGGCCAGTGGCGGTCCTGCCAATTCTGGTGTTCAATGGCAAATGCCAATCGAGCTCTATGGTGCAGGGCAGTGAGCACAGTGCCCACTAGGGGATGTTGGGCCCTCAGGACACCCCCATGAAGTCTGTTTCTGATTGGTTAGAGACATTCACACCAGTGCCCTGCTAGAGGTCATTTTGTAGGGCTCTGACAGTGCTCATCCTGCTCATCCTTGCACAAAAAAACAGATGCCTGTCCACTGATGGGTTAAGGACCTTCTACGGTCCTTTTAAGCTCTTGATACTGTGCTGGGAGATACAGCAAACCTTCTGGCAATAGCATGTATTGATGTGCCATCTAGGAGGAGTTGAACTGCCTGTGCAACCTCTGTATGGTCCAGGTATCGCCTCTTGCTACCAGTAGTGATACTGACCATAACCAAATGCAAAACTAGTGAAAAACAGTCAGAAAAGATGAGTAGGGAAAAGAATGTCAGTGGCCTCCACCTATAAAACCATTCCAGTTTTGGGGGTTGTCTCATTGTTGCCCATCTAGTGCACCTGTTGTTAATTTCATTAACACCAAAGCAGCTGAAACTGATTAACAACCCCTTCTGCTACTTAACTGACCAGATAAAAATCCCAGGAGTTTAACTGACCTGATGCTATACTCTGATTAAAAAGTGTTCCTTTCATTTTTTTGAGCAGTGTATGAGGACAGAAAAAAATCTCCAATAAATCAACCAACCACAGTGAGTACACAAATTTCAATACAGCCAACAAAGGCCAGGGTTTACACAGAGTTTGATAAAAAAAAACATGTTGCTAGCTGTCATTATGGGCCCATTCACACTTTACTGCTGAGCATTACTATTAAAACTGTTTTGCCACTGGTGAAATTGAGGGCTTTAGCTTTTTTTTATTATTATTATACAGGATTTAAATAGCGCCAACAGTTTGAGCAGTTATTTACAATGTGAGGACAAACACTACAGTTACAATACAATTGAATACAGGAGGAATCAAAGGGCCATACTCGTTAGAGCTTACAATCTAAAATGGGAGGGTCAAGTGATGCAAAAGGTAATAACTGTGGAGGATGAGCCAATGGAGAAAATACATGTACAGTTGTTAGGTGGAGGCAGGATAGGCTCCTCTGAGGAGAAAATGTTTCAGGGATCGTCTAAAAGTGGGTAGAGTAGAAGACAGTCGAACAGATTGGGGTAGGGAATTCCATAGGATGGGAGAAGCTCAGAAGTCCTGCAGGCGAGTATGGGAGGAGGTGACAAAGGAACTAGAGAACAGGAGGTCTTGGGAGGAACAAATAGTGCTATTTGGTTGGTATTTTGAGACTAGGTTAGTGATGTAGCTGGGGGAAAAGTTGTGCATGACTTTTTAAGTTGTTAGTACTGTATTTTGAATTTAATCTGTTGGGTGAGCAGCAGCCAATGGAAGGAATGGAAGAGGAGTAGCAAACACTGAACAATTGGTAAGGTGGATGAGTCTGGCAGCAGCATTCATGATTGACTGAGTGTCCAGCAGCTTACTCTATAAAACGCTCACCTTTTATTGCTATCCTATTCATGATTGACTGTAAGGCAATGAGGAGGGAGTTGCAGTGGTTCAGGTGAGAGAAAACCTGAGAGTGAATTAGGAGCTTTGTGGTGTCGTTGGTTAGGAAGGGGCATATTTTGGAGATGTTGCATAGCTTGAGGTGGTAAGCTTTGGAAAGTGATTGGATGTGGGGCCGAAAGGAGAGTTCAAGGTCCAGGAGAAGTCAGGGAAAGGGGCACATGGGGCAGGAAATATTAGGAGCTCGGTTTTGGACAGATTGAGTTTGAGGAAGTGGTGTGACATCCAGGCTGATGTGTCGGTCAGTAAGTTAGTGATACGTGAATAGACTGTTGTTGTGAGCTGAGGGGTAGAGAGACAGATTTGGGTGTCGTCAGCATAGAAATGATACTGAAAGCCATGGGAGAGTATCAGCTGACCCAGGGAGGAGGTGTAGACTGAGAACAGGAGAGGTCCAAGAACTGAACCTTGGGGGGATCCCAAAGGAAAAAGGAAGAGGAGGAAGTAGAATTGTAAGTGACACTGAAGGTGTGGTGGGATAGGTAGGATGAGAACCAATGAAGAGCACACTCAGAGATAACAAGGGAGTAACCTTTTTTGAGGAGGAGGGAGTGGTCAGCCATATCAAAGATGAAATGTCCTGAAGTAGGAGTACAGAACAGTGTCCATTGATTTTTGCAGTTAGAAAATAGTTTGTGAGTTTTAGGAGAGCAGTTTCTGTGGAGTGTTGAAGGCGAAATCCAGACTCAAGGGGATCAAGAAGGTTATTCTTGATGAAGTGTTCGCTCAGTTGGTTATAGACCAGGCGTTCAAGGAGTTTGGAGGAAAAAGGGAGCAAGGAGATGGGGCATAGGTTGTTAAGATTGTTGGGGTCCAAGGAAGGCTTTTTAAGTATGGGGGTGACTAGTGCATGTTTTAGAGTGTTGAGAAAGGTGCCAGAAGAGAGGGAGAGATTAAAGATGTGAGTTAGAGTGTAGGATAGAGCCAGTGGGTGACTGCAGTATTTGAGAGGGAATAGGGTCCAGGGAACAGGTGGTTATGTGGGCATTAAGAAGTTTAGCAACCTTGTCTCTAGTAGCAGGGTTGAATAAGGGTAGTGTTGAGCAGGGGCGGACTGACAACTCATGGGGCCCCCGGGCAATAGGGGATCATGGTACCCCTGTGTCCTTGCCCAAACTCAAAAAAAGCCTATGAAAAAGGTACCAGGGGCATCTCATGGGGCTCCCTACTGATCCCGGGCTCTCGGGCAGTGCCCGAGTTTCCAAATGGTCAGTCCGCCCCTGGTGTTGAGTGTACCTGTGAACATAGGGCATTATGTGGGAGAATTATCTGTAGAGTGGAGATTTCATTATGAATTGCATCAATCTTATTTTTGAAGTGATTGGCGATCTCCTGGGCAGTAAGTTAGTGGGTGGAGGCAGTGGAGGACAAAGAAGAGAGTTAAAGGTAAAGAAGAGTTGAGGGGGACTGGATGAGAAGGTGTTACTGAAAGTGATAAAATAGGCCTGCTTGGCAGTGTGGAGGTCAAGCTTTACTTTTTGTAAAATAAACTTTCCTAAACTTTTAGATTTGTTTTGGCTGCTACAGCAACCATTTAAATCAGGATTGTTACCACTGGATAAAAAATCAGGTGTTGCAGCCAAATCTACATTCAAAATATGCGATGCAAGAAATAAGTGTCCCTAGCACTACTGTCAAAATTGTACCGTTTAGCAACACAACATATAGATTGTAAAGGCATCTCCCAAGCATGTAATTTAGAGGACCAGTGCCTTGTCTATTAGTTCTAAAATAGAAGAATCCAATTTTAAATTATTATCTTGCTGATACAGTATACTCTAGGGTGACAGGTGTTCTGTGCTGCTGCCACTGGCAGCCAGTTAAGGTTTCATGAACACAGTAGAAGACCATGTGAATACCAGAAAAGAAAATTCTGCTGAAAAAAAATGCACTAAAAAGGTATGTTTAGGTGCATCTAGCATTGGAGTGTTAATGCATTCTAATGGCCAGAATATTAATTTATACATCTAGCATTTAGGTGAATTCCAAGTTTTTTCTGTTCTTCAGCTCCTTTTTTGAACATGTCTTTGGTGTTTTTTTTTCTGCCTGCAAACATTCCTCTTCTAATAAGCCTGTAAACACCAATGTGTGCATGGACATATAGCTTACATAGAGGTGCTTTTACAGGTTAAAAAAAAAAGGTCAATGTCTATAAAAGCTACTTTTTTTAAGCTCTTTGTGCATGAAGCCTAAAATGAATGGCAAGCGGATAGATGCAGTGGCTGTACAGATCTTCACACACATCCAAGTATTTCTGTGCCTAGGGGGCATATAAACACGGCTTTTCTGCATCCTGTATAGGCCTTTGCGCCCATATGAATGAGTCCTTACTGGACTCACATACTAGAATCAATTAGGGACAAGGCTTTGTGGACAGGTGGCTGTTGACTGTTCCAAGTGACTGTAAGCCCACCAGGTTCTTTTGGGCCAGGCATCGGGGATGTGGTCTCTACCCCTACACATACCTTTGCTGTGTCATACTCATCAATGCCCGGGACAAGATGGGGACCGTTGTCGGGGAAATTCATCCATAAAACGGTCCTCTAATTTAGAGATAGACGTACACGGTGTACACCGAGTGCATAAACTAGACTTCAGTTAACTCTCTGATCCTGTGTCAAGGCAGGCCTTGAATGTAACCGTTTTCATTTAGGAGGGACATGCTGAGCCTATGTTCACTCCACCCATCCGGCATATCTCTGTCACCTCACTCCCAGTGATAGAATGGGGTCCCGCTGTGAACCTAGTGGGGACCTCATGCACGCACCTTGTCTTCTTACCTTCCCGTACCTTAGTAACGCTGATCTGCTCCTGTTGCCATGGGAGATGGACCACTAGGGAAAGGAAGTCCCAGAGACAACCCCCCACGCTGCCAGAGTATGCCTTGTCTGGCACAGGTACCATGCCTCACAACAGACTGCTTGTGCTGGTTACTAGACCTCCGGTACCCTTAGAAACTACTCGTTTTGACTCTGTACCATGTTAATTCTTGCAGAGCTGTCTTCCTACCCCAATGTGTTTAACTGACCCAAGCTGCAGATGATGTGTAGAGTACTGGTCACTTTCATACACCTCTTTGAATAACTTCAGACCAGGCGTTTCAAGGCTTTGCTGTAAACATTGCATGACAATTATAACAGAGCAAAATGTCCTTCCCCTAATTAAACCTGACTCTAGATGTGGCTGCCCCAGCATACTTGCACAAATAGTACCCATATAGGCAAAATCCATAGTGGCAATATCCCAGATGCTGGTGTTCCGATGCGTCAGCCTATTCTTCTCAAGCAACAGTTTTTGGAACTCAAGACTTGGTCAGGCTCGACTCCGATCTTGGATCCAGACCCTTGTCCCCTTTTATATTAATACAGGACCAGTGGCTTAGACCCAAAAAAGCCTGCAAATTCAGACAGGGAACCATGGCAAAAGACATCAACCCCTTCCCCCTGACTAGGGCAGCCATGCTAACAAGCTCACAGTAGGCAACTTGCCTACAGGTTGCACTGGACTTTATTATTTAATTCTACATGGATATGAATTAGTAGTTACCAAAAGCATCATATCCTATACCTCCTTAATCCTGCAGAAAGTCTTATTGTCATAGACTGGAGGCAATATTCTGTTTCGACACTACAGGAATCACTGCATTTTTGGAGTACATAATAACAAATTAAAGAATAACCATGCCAGAAAAGTGATAAATACAACATTCAATCCCTAAAGCTGCCACGCTGTGACTGTGTTTTCCTGTCTAACACAGTAGAACATATACTGTATAAACCATAATATAAGTGTCTTTCGTATACAATAAAATAAATTACATACTAATATTGTGCACCAATAGTGTCCATAAACTTCAGATGCTGCCGTGAAATGGCCACTGTATTCTAATAATGTGCATCAATGTTGTTCAGAAACTTCAAATGCTGCTGTGAAAAGACGAGCTCCACACACTTAAAACAGTGATGACCAATGTGGCTTGAACTTTCAGTGCTATGTCACCACAACCCCTGTACACATAGAGACACACTGAATGGATGTGACCCTGAATATATATGGGTCAATATTTGCATGGGATATATAATATGCTTGTCGGTCTTGTGCCACAAGTTAAGATGCCCAGATGAGCATTGCTGTCTCCTCGTTCCCATAGGACAGTGGAGACAGCAAAGTGGAGAGACCAAAGACAGACAACATAGCCTACCCTGTATTTATTTCAATCAAAAATCACATAAAAACAGAGGGTATGCACTGACATGACAAAGTGGCATACTGCGATACTGCCTGTAGCCGACCACTCCTGTTCCGAACTGTGGAAGCAATGTGCATTACACAGGCAGGAAACGACATCACCGGAAGTGACATCAGCACGTACATGATCCCTGGCTCTCCTTGCTAGAGTCTTCAGGAAGCTGATTAACAATATTTTTCCTGGCAGTATATTTTGGTTGGGTTCAATAAAGTATGCTTTGCAGTATTACACTACAGTATGTAGGCTTTTTTTTATATCCACAAGTATGTGCTGGTAGTCTAATTGCTGGAGGAGGAGAAAGTTGTGTCCTAAGGGGAAAGCCTGAGCTTCCATTGTTTTGACCTTGGAATCATTTGAGCTGCGTTTGCCTAATTTACTTTGTTACAGTCTTCTTTGTTATATTTTCTTAGTTACAATTTTCTTTCTCAAACTCCCGCGCTACCACTCAATTGTATGTGAATCAAAACAAACTCTAAAATGTTAAGTGTATATCTATACTTAAAGTGTTACTAAACCCACAACAGTAAAATCAGTCTGTATATGCCGTAAAACATGCTTGTTATACTCACTGTGGATCCTAAGGGGTTAATCCTCTGCATTAGGTTAATCCTTTCTTCTCTGATACTCCTCTTGTTGAAATGACCACCTGATACAGACTGAATCCATAGTCACATGCACATGCTCAGTTTGGTGTGTATTGCTATAATTTTTTTCCTTGGGAGAGTGCATGTGATCAGCACAGGGCCAATCAGCACTGTCTAGACAGAGAGTCAGGACTTTCACATCCTCCTAGAGCAGAAAGAAAACACTTCCTACAAGCTTTAACCAGTGCTCTGCTGAAGTCACAAGACTTCTCTAACTGCTGATGAGAAAAGGTATTTAGCAGTTTATATTTACTAAAATAATTGCACTTCTGTGTACTGTGGGAGACGAGATATAGTGAATGCAAGGTCC
Source organism: Staurois parvus (assembly GCF_062004578.1). Lineage (NCBI taxonomy): Eukaryota > Metazoa > Chordata > Amphibia > Anura > Ranidae > Staurois > Staurois parvus. Next base: position 2,773,566 of record NW_028319936.1, on the reverse strand, counting down.
TGGGTTTAGTAACACTTTAATGTGTTAACTTGATTGTAGCAGCTATTGTCATGTGTTCCCACACCAAAAAATATCGAATAAAATAAAACTTGGCGCAATCAAAAAAGATTTTCGCATGTACTACGTCAATATGCGCCTTGCACTTTAAGGGTTCTCCTCCATACAGCTACTGTATGCCGATGTCATATTATCACAAGAATTCCCATTTTATTCAAGTAGATGCTCATAGGAACAAAAAAAACTCATTGTGCAACATGTAAAACTCCTGTATATTGTATATTAACCTTTTCCCTACCACGCTATAGCCAAAAGACGGCTACAGCGCAGTTGTCTAGTTCTGGGATAACGTCCATTGACGTAATTCCAGAACACGCCCCCTGCGGCACATACCAGGTGCCGCTGGTGATCGCTGTGTCCTACAGACACAGCTGATCACGTGCTATGGTAAACAGCCAATCAGAGCAGCCTTTTACCACGTGATCAGCTGTGTCCAATGACACAGCAGATCACCGGGTAAATACAGTTGCCGGTTATCGGCTGCACTTTCCTCACGCTGTCACAGCATGAGGAAAGTACTGCTGATAACAGGAAATTGTCAAAGAAGCAATCAGCACTGATCATAAGGGCACTGATGATCAGTGCCCTGATGATCAGTACCCAGCAGTGCCACCCACCTGTACCCATCAGTGTCACCCACCTGTGCCCATCAGTGCTACCCACCTCTACTCAGCAGTGCTACCCACCTGTGCCCATCAGTACCACCCACCTGTGCCCAGCAGTGCCCAGCAGGACCATCCATCAGTGCCTCCCATCAGTGCTGCCCATCGGTGCCACCTATCAGTGCAGTATCATCAGTACTGCAGAATGAAATAAAAAACAAGAAGCGCACCAGCCTTGCGCATTACCTCAGTAACCAAAATTTATTACTTGTAAAAAATATACTCACAAACAGCGAATAAAATCAAGCATATAAGTCCTCACAGGGACTTGAAGATAACATGAGTCCCATCAGGGGAATGGGTGTTCAGTACATCTGACGCGTTTCGAAGGGGGTCCCTTCTTCCTCAGAGCTAACTGAACTGTGAGTGCTCTCTCCTATATATACACTTCTGGACTAGACCTAGGCCCTCCCTAATGGGTTGGGCAGTCTCAGGTTGATAGGAGGGGCCAAGATATTGTCAACAGACCATCGATATTTGCAATGCCATTAGAGAGAAATAACATATAAAATATAAAATGTAAAATGCATAAAAAACATAAAAAACCACATTTTGCATACACCACTTAGTGTGCATATAATCCATCAATTTAGCGATGACACCATAGGAGATGATGATCATGGCTAATACATGATGAAGCATGATATATTATAAATAATTCTCGTGTTCCATGTTTCATTAGTGAGCAATGTGTCCCCTGGACACTTCATCCAGAGGACTTGTTATGAAGCTGGATGGATATATAGCAATAAATGTGACAATAAACATAGATTATTAATAATGATTGTTAATCAACAAATGTCTTGATGGTTGAGTGTCCATAGTGACACAACCACATGTATATATATGTATAAACATATAGACATATACACCCACAATCAGACCTTCAACCCGAAGCTGTGTGTTTTGTGCTACCAGGCAACTGCATGCGTTTCATGATCCGATGATGAAGAAGATTAAATCAGTGCTCTTAAATCCATAATGCTGTATAGTCAGCCGCAGAGGGAGATCTTGGACTTCCCTCCTTGGCTGCAGGTTTACCCAGTGTATGGAACGCATGCTAGTGTACCATGCTCGTCACTGCGCATGCGTGAACCAACATGCGCATGCGCAGTATAAGGAGGAAGGTCCGTCTGCGCGATCACGTGAGCCCGCATCACGCGTATCTGACGGCCACTCTGTACGCGTGCGCCAAACCCGCTCTACTGGGTCAGATACCAGAACTGCTACCCCGCCCCCATCCTCTGACGAGGCTCTCCTTAGGGGAAAAAGACCTGTCTGGAGATTCCCCTCTGACGGGCTTACTGTTATATGCACCTTATAACGGATCAAATGGGGTGGTCAGACGGCCCTGGCTGCCCCACTCCAGGAGTATATTGAAGTGAAGGACATTATCATAAACATATATATATATACATGTGTATACACGTCATGCGCACGCGTGTAACACCTTCAGTGCATATGACAGTAATGTTGCCGGTGGGTGTAGAATGTAAAACATATAGGCATACGTTCACATGGACGCCTTCCATGCTTCATGTATACAACACATGTGATGCATGATGATGAATACAGTAAAGTAAAAATAATAATAATAGAAATATAATAATATGGTATGAGATAAAAACTATAAAATACAACTAAGACCCTATACACATAATTACGATTAGATATTAAGGTAAGGACCACGTTATAGGCGCTTATGTACCCTAGTGCTTAATTCAATGATATTACTCCTGATCGTGGGAGAGTCTCCTATTGGGGTACTATGATCAAGCATATAAGGCCATCACTTGCACCCTACCCCTAAGATACTCTAATATTTTTAGTTTTAATTTTACTTCCCACTAGGGTGACTGATATTACCAACATATGTGACGGGGCCCTATGTGGAAGATCTATATATTAGGTATGGCCATAAAGAATGTTCTACATACAACAATTATGTAAAGATATGATAGACTTCACATCTATACATTCGGGAGATCCATCAACCGTGGACTTGCAGTATATTAACAGTCTTAAGGAGTCACTAGTTCGCACCAAACTACTAAAGAGACCATATATGTCCTTGTAGTATGGGACAGTAGGATGAAAGATTATTATTGTCAGGGCTAGTGATAGGTAACCACATTCCTTACACTCAGAACATTCCTGTTGACAACAATATATGTATTACTAGATACAATTGATATATTAAATCGCAAACTGAAATTGGGGTGGAAAAAAAGTAGAGATAACCTGATTGCGTTTGCACTACCTAGTGGCTAAATAAGAGTATGGATCTCAAGGTCATCGTTTAAACCTCTAGGAGACAGGGTACCCAATGTGAAGATCCAAAAACTTTCTCTTCTGCAGAGCTCTTGGTATCTCCTCCCACTATCTAAATCCTTTGTAATTGCCTCTATTCCAAAGACTTTCAGTCCATCGTAATTACTCTGATGTTTTTCTTTAAAATGACGGGGGACTGAGTATTTATCTTTTACCAATTTTATATTACTTTTATGCTCGCTGATGCGTGTCCTTAGACACCGTGAGGTCCGGCCTACATATAGTAGGCCACAAGGGCAGATTAGGCCATAGACGACAAACGACGTCCCACAGTTGATAAACTGTTTGATGGAAAATCTCCTGCCATCTGTGCTCAAGAAATCTTTTTTTCTATGCCATATGACTCCACATGTGCCACAATTAGGAACGCTACATCTGTAGCTACCCTTTTGGTCAAATATCACTGACCATGGACCTGGGTTAGATGTCGGCTGGTGGTTCCTTTTACGTACTCTACTAGGCGCTATTATGCTCCTGAGATCTCTAGGTTTCCTGAAAATTAGTGTGGGTTTATCAGGGAGTACCTTTCCTAGAGTTGGATCGTTTTTTAAAATGTTCCAATTTTTCGACAGAGTGTGTTTGATATCCCAGGCTTTGTTACTAAATCTAGTACAAAAACGTACTTCGTTCTTAATATAAGTGCCAGTGGTAGTCTGAGAGTTAGCGCCAGCTTCCGTGACAATAGAATCTATGGGATTGCTGTCATAAAGGGCTAGATATTTATTAAAGGCTGTTTCAATAAGCTGTACATCATACCCTTTCTCCTCAAATTTCTTTTTAAGGATCAAACTTTGTTCTAAGTAGTCTTTTTTCATAGTACACGTACGTTGTAGCCTACAAAACTGTCCAAAGGGAACATTACGAATCCATTGGGGATGGTGGTTGCTCTTGGCGTGTAGGTATGAATTACCCGCTGTAGGTTTGAAATATGTTTTTGAGCATATCTGGCCGTTGATATCATGTCTTAATTCTAAGTCTAAAAAGACTAGATTGTCATCATCAATTACATGAGTGAATGTGATATCATACGGATTATTTCCACAATGTTTAAGGAACCCCTCCAGCTGGGAATCTGTACCATTCCAGATGATAATAATATCATCAATATACCTTCCATATAGGATAAGGTTTGCACTGTAGGGATTATTCGTCCAGATATAGTTATTTTCCCAGTAACCCATGAAAATATTTGCATAGCTAGGAGCAAATCTTGCGCCCATGGCGGTGCCCTGAATCTGGCGATAGTGTTTATCCAGAAAGGAGAAGTTATTATGCTCTAGGGCAAATTCAATGCAGTTGTATAAAAATTGCATTTGTGTATAGTGGAGTGGTGAATTTATGGCTAGAAAATGCTGAATGGCTCGGAGACCATGATCATGTTTAATGGACGTGTATAAAGATACCACATCCAAAGAAAGCCATCTGTACCCCTCTTCCCACTTATACCCTGCCAGTATATCCAGTATGTGACTGGAGTCTTTGACATAGGATGAAAGATTTACTACTATATCTTTAAGGAAGTGATCGATATAGCTGCCTAGATTGCTTGTCAGGCTACCTATGCCAGAGACAATGGGTCTCCCAGGGGGATTGTCTTTGTTCTTATGTATTTTTGGAATGTGATAAAAGAATGGAGTGGTGGGGTGTTTGACAAATAAAAAGAGAAATTCTTCTTTGGTTAATATTTCTTCTCTTAGTGCTGTTTCTAAGAGTGATTTATATTTAGATTGATATTGGACTGTGGGGTCATTGGGTAGGATTTCGTAGGTTTGGCGGTCATTAAGGAGTCTCAGGGCTTCGGAAATATAAGTGTCACGGTCTTGAATGACCAGACCTCCTCCTTTATCTGCTTGCCTAATCACTACATCCTTGTTCTCTTTGAGGATCTTAAGTGGGATTTTTAGTGGGTCCTGTTGTAGATAATGCCTCCGTGTGAATGCATTCGTATTACAGATTTTCCTAAAATCCGCAAGTACTGTCTCGTAAAAGGTAGGTACAAAATGACCTTTGACCCAATGCGGATAGAACATGGATTTGGGTTTAAACCCCGTATGTATAATTTCTCCCTGAGAGACAGTCGCCATCTCTGTGAGAGTAAGATATTCTAAATCACTATCCGTAGACGCATCTTCCGTGTAAAGGTCTTCAAGGATGTTTAAAATAGGCTTTTCAAGTGAAACATCTAACACGGGAGAATTCGGTGGAAGATGTACATCGTTGGCGCTGTCTGTAGTAATGTCATTTTTGAGGAGAAAAAATCTCTTTACTGTCAGATTCCGAATGAACTTGTTTAAATCCACAAACAGTTCAAATAAGTTAGGTGGATTTGGAGGTGCAAAATTAAGGCCCTTTTTCAGGAGTTCAAGTTCTGAGTCAGAAAAAATTGATTTTGATAGATTATAGATTTTAGTAGTAGAGAGGGGAACTTTGCTATTCATCTCCTTCCTCTTTTGGTGTCTCTTTCCCCCTCTCTTCCCTCGTCTCGTCCGCTTTCTCTCTTTTTCCTTGGGGGAATTGATGGTAATGTTTGATCTACTGGGGCTGCGGACAATGAGTGGTTCGCAGCCGCTTCCCTTAAAAAATGAAATTGATTTTGGTCTGAATGTATATTACCATGACCATCCGTATCCAATGGTCCCTTTGGGCCCATATGATTTGGATAACTGGACACATGGTTGAAATCTTGGTGAAAACTAGGACAGTTCTGAGCTGTTCTGTAATTGTAAGGAGATAGTGGTTCCGATGTTGTATTTTCATAGGCTAGTGACCCCTTATACTGAGTGCCCGTATGGTTCCTAGTGGATGATGATACTGGGCCATTGGGGTGATTGATGTGTGATGAATGAGCTTTATGGTGCGTAGTCTTATATGGCTGCCTGGTGGAATAATGTCCTTTATTACTAGCATTTTGTTTTTTATTTTGTGTGTAAGAGTTATACTGATGAGTCTTAGACTGATTATAGGTAGGTTTGGAGCCTTTATACACATTTTTTGATTTAGAGGGCCCTTGTGAATTATGACCTGATATATTATTTGTGGTTTCAGGTCTAGATGGATGTGTATTGTTCCATAAGCTATTGGACTGTGAAGCAGGTGCACTGGAAGACTTCTGTTTCCAATTGAACTCACACCCATGTGAGTAATCCAGTCTATCCCTTTCAAATTTATCTGATTTATTGCTAATGGTGTTGGTTTCAAAATACATAATCTGATCATTGACCTTGATGTCCCATTCATTGAAGGTAGGAATATCAGTGTATGCAGCCAGTTCTTCTTGTAAACCGGCAATATCTGATTTAATATTTAATAGATTCCTTTCTCTTTGTTGGATTATAAGATTCATCCAGATTCTGTTGCATTTGCGGAGTTCATCCTTCCAACTGCTACCTAGATCTTCATCTAGGAAGCTACATAGTTTGGTGATTCTAAGACCTCTAGGGGTCCTATGGGTTTCTAGATATTTTTGCAACAATAGTATGTCCCACCATTGGACAATTTCTCTCTCTAAGGCATGTTTCAAATTATAAAAAAGTGATACCATTTTATCTTCCCTCATAGCATGATCCGACTTAGTATTTGCACTAGTTGCTTCATTATTACAACCTTTTGGCTGATGTTCAAATGCATTAATGCTACATGCAAAACCTTTCGCTAGGGAAGTTCTCCTGACTTCCCTTTCTTCAATCGATAAGACCATAATAAAACAGAGGAGAGTCTTTACAGTCTAGTGTGTCTTATAACAGTTGAAAATGCTGAAATAGAAGTCTATTAGGTCAAAGGTATTCAGAGGCTGAGTCCAGGCTGCAGGAGCCCCAACACACACACCACAGTCAATCGAAAAAGAATTCTCCTGCGCTCTGGGACTCAGACAGGTGGCAGACAGATGGAACCAGGCCTGAAGGAATCGTCCACCAATGCATAAAGGGCTGTGCGGCTCCAAACCAAGGCTGGGGAAGCCCAATCAGCACTGCAGAATGAAATAAAAAACAAGAAGCGCACCAGCCTTGCGCATTACCTCAGTAACCAAAATTTATTACTTGTAAAAAATATACTCACAAACAGCAAATAAAATCAAGCATATAAGTCCTCACAGGGACTTGAAGATAACATGAGTCCCATCAGGGGAATGGGTGTTCAGTACAGCTGACGCGTTTCGAAGGGGGTCCCTTCTTCCTCAGAGCTAACTGAACTGTGAGTGCTCTCTCCTATATATACACTTCTGGACTAGACCTAGGCCCTCCCTAATGGGTTGGGCAGTCTCAGGTTGATAGGAGGGGCCAAGATATTGTCAACAGACCATCGATATTTGCAATGCCATTAGAGAGAAATAACATATAAAATATAAAATGTAAAATGCATAAAAAACATAAAAAAACACATTTTGCATACACCACTTAGTGTGCATATAATCCATCAATTTAGCGATGACACCATAGGAGATGATGATCATGGCTAATACATGATGAAGCATGATATATTATAAATAATTCTCGTGTTCCATGTTTCATTAGTGAGCAATGTGTCCCCTGGACACTTCATCCAGAGGACTTGTTATGAAGCTGGATGGATATATAGCAATAAATGTGACAATAAACATAGATTATTAATAATGATTGTTAATCAACAAATGTCTTGATGGTTGAGTGTCCATAGTGACACAACCACATGTATATATATGTATAAACATATAGACATATACACCCACAATCAGACCTTCAACCCGAAGCTGTGTGTTTTGTGCTACCAGGCAACTGCATGCGTTTCATGATCCGATGATGAAGAAGATTAAATCAGTGCTCTTAAATCCATAATGCTGTATAGTCAGCCGCAGAGGGAGATCTTGGACTTCCCTCCTTGGCTGCAGGTTTACCCAGTGTATGGAACGCACGCTAGTGTACCATGCTCGTCACTGCGCATGCGTGAACCAACATGCGCATGCGCAGTATAAGGAGGAAGGTCCGTCTGCGCGATCACGTGAGCCCGCATCACGCGTATCTGACGGCCACTCTGTACGCGTGCGCCAAACCCGCTCTACTGGGTCAGATACCAGAACTGCTACCCCGCCCCCATCCTCTGACGAGGCTCTCCTTAGGGGAAAAAGACCTGTCTGGAGATTCCCCTCTGACGGGCTTACTGTTATATGCACCTTATAACGGATCAAATGGGGTGGTCAGACGGCCCTGGCTGCCCCACTCCAGGAGTATATTGAAGTGAAGGACATTATCATAAACATATATATATACATGTGTATACACGTCATGCGCACGCGTGTAACACCTTCAGTGCATATGACAGTAATGTTGCCGGTGGGTGTAGAATGTAAAACATATAGGCATACGTTCACATGGACGCCTTCCATGCTTCATGTATACAACACATGTGATGCATGATGATGAATACAGTAAAGTAAAAATAATAATAATAGAAATATAATAATATGGTATGAGATAAAAACTATAAAATACAACTAAGACCCTATACACATAATTACGATTAGATATTAAGGTAAGGACCACGTTATAGGCGCTTATGTACCCTAGTGCTTAATTCAATGATATTACTCCTGATCGTGGGAGAGTCTCCTATTGGGGTACTATGATCAAGCATATAAGGCCATCACTTGCACCCTACCCCTAAGATACTCTAATATTTTTAGTTTTAATTTTACTTCCCACTAGGGTGACTGATATTACCAACATATGTGACGGGGCCCTATGTGGAAGATCTATATATTAGGTATGGCCATAAAGAATGTTCTACATACAACAATTATGTAAAGATATGATAGACTTCACATCTATACATTCGGGAGATCCATCAACCGTGGACTTGCAGTATATTAACAGTCTTAAGGAGTCACTAGTTCGCACCAAACTACTAAAGAGACCATATACAGTCATGGCCGAAATTGTTGGCACCCTTGATATTTTTCCTGAAAATCAAGTATTTCACACAAAAAAGGTATTGCATTAACACATGTTTTGCTATACACATGTTTATTCCCTTTGTATGTATTGGAACAAATATAAAACAGAGGCAGAAAAGCAAATATGACATAATGTCACACAAAACCCCAAAAATGGGCTGGACAAAAGTATTGGCACCCTTAACTTAATATTTGGTTGCACACCCTTTGGAAAACATAACTGAAATCAGTCGCTTCCTATAACCATCAATAAGCTTCTGACACCTCTCACCCGGAATTTTGGACCACTCTTCCTTTGCAAACAGCTCCAGGTCTCTCTTATTGGAAGGACACCTTTTCCCAACAGCAATTTTAAGATCTCTCCACAGGTGTTCAATGGGATTTAGATCTGGGCTCATTGCTGGCCACTTCAGAACTCTCCAGCGCTTCTTTGCCATCCATTTCTGAGTGCTTTTTGACGTATGTTTGGGGTCATTGTCCTGCTGGAAGACCCAGGATCTTGGACGCAAACCCAGCTTTCTGACACTGGGCCCTACAGTGCGACCCAAAATCCTTTGGTAATCCTCAGATTTCATGATGCCTTGCACACAGTCAAGGCACCCAGTGCCAGAGGCAGCAAAACAACCCCAAAACATCATTGAACCTCCACCATATTTTACCGTAGGTACTGTGTTTTGTTCTTTGTAGGCCTCATTCCGTTTTCGGTAAACAGTAGAATGATGTGCTTTACCGAAAAGCTCTATCTTGGTCTCATCTGTCCACAAGACGTTTTCCCAGAAGGCTTTTGGCTTACTCAAGTACATTTTGGCAAACTGTAGTCTTGCTTTTTTATGTCTCTGTGTCAGCAGTGGGGTCCTCCTGGGTCTCCTGCCATAGCGTTTCATTTCATTTAAATGTCGACGGATAGTTCGCGCTGACACTGATGCTCCCTGAGCCTGCAGGACAGCTTGAATGTCTTTGGAACATGTTTGGGGCTGCTTATCCACCATCCGGACTATTCTGCGTTGCAATCTTTCATCAATTTTCCTCATCCGTCCACGACCAGGGAGATTAGCTACAGTGCCATGGGTTGCAAACTTCTTGATAATGTTGCGCACTGTGGACAAAGGCAAATCTAGTTCTCTGGAGATGGACTTGTAACCTTGAGATTGTTGATATTTTGCCACAATTTTGGTTCTCAGGTCCTCAGACAGTTCTCGTCTCCTCTTTCTGTTGTCCATGCTTAGTGTGGCACAGACAGACACACAATGCAAAGGTTAAGTGAACGTCTCTCCTTTTTATCTGCTTTCAGGTGTGATTTCTATATTGCCCACACCTGTTACTTGCCCCAGGTGAGTTTACAGGAGCATCACATGCTTGTAACATTCTTATTTATCCGCAGTTGTGAAAGGGTGCCAATACTTTTGTCCAGCCCATTTTTGGAGGTTTGTGTGACATTATGTCGAATTTGCTTTCTTTCCTCCCTTTTTTTGTTTTGTCCCAATACACACAAAGGGAATAAACATGTGTATAGCAAAACATGTGTTAATGCAATACGTTTCGTGAGAAATACATGATTTCCTGGAGAAATATCAAGGGTGCCAACAATTTCGGCCATGACTGTATGTCCTTGTAGTATGGGACAGTAGGATGAAAGATTATTATTGTCAGGGCTAGTGATAGGTAACCACATTCCTTACACTCAGAACATTCCTGTTGACAACAATATATGTATTACTAGATACAATTGATATATTAAATCGCAAACTGAAATTGGGGTGGAAAAAAAGTAGAGATAACCTGATTGCGTTTGCACTACCTAGTGGCTAAATAAGAGTATGGATCTCAAGGTCATCGTTTAAACCTCTAGGAGACAGGGTACCCAATGTGAAGATCCAAAAACTTTCTCTTCTGCAGAGCTCTTGGTATCTCCTCCCACTATCTAAATCCTTTGTAATTGCCTCTATTCCAAAGACTTTCAGTCCATCGTAATTACTCTGATGTTTTTCTTTAAAATGACGGGGGACTGAGTATTTATCTTTTATCAATTTTATATTACTTTTATGCTCGCTGATGCGTGTCCTTAGACACCGTGAGGTCCGGCCTACATATAGTAGGCCACAAGGGCAGATTAGGCCATAGACGACAAACGACGTCCCACAGTTGATAAACTGTTTGATGGAAAATCTCCTGCCATCTGTGCTCAAGAAATCTTTTTTTCTATGCCATATGACTCCACATGTGCCACAATTAGGAACGCTACATCTGTAGCTACCCTTTTGGTCAAATATCACTGACCATGGACCTGGGTTAGATGTCGGCTGGTGGTTCCTTTTACGTACTCTACTAGGCGCTATTATGCTCCTGAGATCTCTAGGTTTCCTGAAAATTAGTGTGGGTTTATCAGGGAGTACCTTTCCTAGAGTTGGATCGTTTTTTAAAATGTTCCAATTTTTCGACAGAGTGTGTTTGATATCCCAGGCTTTGTTACTAAATCTAGTACAAAAACGTACTTCGTTCTTAATATAAGTGCCAGTGGTAGTCTGAGAGTTAGCGCCAGCTTCCGTGACAATAGAATCTATGGGATTGCTGTCATAAAGGGCTAGATATTTATTAAAGGCTGTTTCAATAAGCTGTACATCATACCCTTTCTCCTCAAATTTCTTTTTAAGGATCAAACTTTGTTCTAAGTAGTCTTTTTTCATAGTACACGTACGTTGTAGCCTACAAAACTGTCCAAAGGGAACATTACGAATCCATTGGGGATGGTGGTTGCTCTTGGCGTGTAGGTATGAATTACCCGCTGTAGGTTTGAAATATGTTTTTGAGCATATCTGGCCGTTGATATCATGTCTTAATTCTAAGTCTAAAAAGACTAGATTGTCATCATCAATTACATGAGTGAATGTGATATCATACGGATTATTTCCACAATGTTTAAGGAACCCCTCCAGCTGGGAATCTGTACCATTCCAGATGATAATAATATCATCAATATACCTTCCATATAGGATAAGGTTTGCACTGTAGGGATTATTCGTCCAGATATAGTTATTTTCCCAGTAACCCATGAAAATATTTGCATAGCTAGGAGCAAATCTTGCGCCCATGGCGGTGCCCTGAATCTGGCGATAGTGTTTATCCAGAAAGGAGAAGTTATTATGCTCTAGGGCAAATTCAATGCAGTTGTATAAAAATTGCATTTGTGTATAGTGGAGTGGTGAATTTATGGCTAGAAAATGCTGAATGGCTCGGAGACCATGATCATGTTTAATGGACGTGTATAAAGATACCACATCCAAAGAAAGCCATCTGTACCCCTCTTCCCACTTATACCCTGCCAGTATATCCAGTATGTGACTGGAGTCTTTGACATAGGATGAAAGATTTACTACTATATCTTTAAGGAAGTGATCGATATAGCTGCCTAGATTGCTTGTCAGGCTACCTATGCCAGAGACAATGGGTCTCCCAGGGGGATTGTCTTTGTTCTTATGTATTTTTGGAATGTGATAAAAGAATGGAGTGGTGGGGTGTTTGACAAATAAAAAGAGAAATTCTTCTTTGGTTAATATTTCTTCTCTTAGTGCTGTTTCTAAGAGTGATTTATATTTAGATTGATATTGGACTGTGGGGTCATTGGGTAGGATTTCGTAGGTTTGGCGGTCATTAAGGAGTCTCAGGGCTTCGGAAATATAAGTGTCACGGTCTTGAATGACCAGACCTCCTCCTTTATCTGCTTGCCTAATCACTACATCCTTGTTCTCTTTGAGGATCTTAAGTGGGATTTTTAGTGGGTCCTGTTGTAGATAATGCCTCCGTGTGAATGCATTCGTATTACAGATTTTCCTAAAATCCGCAAGTACTGTCTCGTAAAAGGTAGGTACAAAATGACCTTTGACCCAATGCGGATAGAACATGGATTTGGGTTTAAACCCCGTATGTATAATTTCTCCCTGAGAGACAGTCGCCATCTCTGTGAGAGTAAGATATTCTAAATCACTATCCGTAGACGCATCTTCCGTGTAAAGGTCTTCAAGGATGTTTAAAATAGGCTTTTCAAGTAAAACATCTAACACGGGAGAATTCGGTGGAAGATGTACATCGTTGGCGTTATTTAGCCACTAGGTAGTGCAAACGCAATCAGGTTATCTCTACTTTTTTTCCACCCCAATTTCAGTTTGCGATTTAATATATCAATTGTATCTAGTAATACATATATTGTTGTCAACAGGAATGTTCTGAGTGTAAGGAATGTGGTTACCTATCACTAGCCCTGACAATAATAATCTTTCATCCTACTGTCCCATACTACAAGGACATATATGGTCTCTTTAGTAGTTTGGTGCGAACTAGTGACTCCTTAAGACTGTTAATATACTGCAAGTCCACGGTTGATGGATCTCCCGAATGTATAGATGTGAAGTCTATCATATCTTTACATAATTGTTGTATGTAGAACATTCTTTATGGCCATACCTAATATATAGATCTTCCACATAGGGCCCCGTCACATATGTTGGTAATATCAGTCACCCTAGTGGGAAGTAAAATTAAAACTAAAAATATTAGAGTATCTTAGGGGTAGGGTGCAAGTGATGGCCTTATATGCTTGATCATAGTACCCCAATAGGAGACTCTCCCACGATCAGGAGTAATATCATTGAATTAAGCACTAGGGTACATAAGCGCCTATAACGTGGTCCTTACCTTAATATCTAATCGTAATTATGTGTATAGGGTCTTAGTTGTATTTTATAGTTTTTATCTCATACCATATTATTATATTTCTATTATTATTATTTTTACTTTACTGTATTCATCATCATGCATCACATGTGTTGTATACATGAAGCATGGAAGGCGTCCATGTGAACGTATGCCTATATGTTTTACATTCTACACCCACCGGCAACATTACTGTCATATGCACTGAAGGTGTTACACGCGTGCGCATGACGTGTATACACATGTATATATATATGTTTATGATAATGTCCTTCACTTCAATATACTCCTGGAGTGGGGCAGCCAGGGCCGTCTGACCACCCCATTTGATCCGTTATAAGGTGCATATAACAGTAAGCCCGTCAGAGGGGAATCTCCAGACAGGTCTTTTTCCCCTAAGGAGAGCCTCGTCAGAGGATGGGGGCGGGGTAGCAGTTCTGGTATCTGACCCAGTAGAGCGGGTTTGGCGCACGCGTACAGAGTGGCCGTCAGATACGCGTGATGCGGGCTCACGTGATCGCGCAGACGGACCTTCCTCCTTATACTGCGCATGCGCATGTTGGTTCACGCATGCGCAGTGACGAGCATGGTACACTAGCGTGCGTTCCATACACTGGGTAAACCTGCAGCCAAGGAGGGAAGTCCAAGATCTCCCTCTGCGGCTGACTATACAGCATTATGGATTTAAGAGCACTGATTTAATCTTCTTCATCATCGGATCATGAAACGCATGCAGTTGCCTGGTAGCACAAAACACACAGCTTCGGGTTGAAGGTCTGATTGTGGGTGTATATGTCTATATGTTTATACATATATATACATGTGGTTGTGTCACTATGGACACTCAACCATCAAGACATTTGTTGATTAACAATCATTATTAATAATCTATGTTTATTGTCACATTTATTGCTATATATCCATCCAGCTTCATAACAAGTCCTCTGGATGAAGTGTCCAGGGGACACATTGCTCACTAATGAAACATGGAACACGAGAATTATTTATAATATATCATGCTTCATCATGCATTAGCCATGATCATCATCTCCTATGGTGTCATCGCTAAATTGATGGATTATATGCACACTAAGTGGTGTATGCAAAATGTGGTTTTTTATGTTTTTTATGCATTTTACATTTTATATTTTATATGTTATTTCTCTCTAATGGCATTGCAAATATCGATGGTCTGTTGACAATATCTTGGCCCCTCCTATCAACCTGAGACTGCCCAACCCATTAGGGAGGGCCTAGGTCTAGTCCAGAAGTGTATATATATAGGAGAGAGCACTCACAGTTCAGTTAGCTCTGAGGAAGAAGGGACCCCCTTCGAAACGCGTCAGCTGTACTGAACACCCATTCCCCTGATGGGACTCATGTTATCTTCAAGTCCCTGTGAGGACTTATATGCTTGATTTTATTCGCTGTTTGTGAGTATATTTTTTACAAGTAATAAATTTTGGTTACTGAGGTAATGCGCAAGGCTGGTGCGCTTCTTGTTTTTTATTTCATTCTGCAGTGCTGATTGGGCTTCCCCAGCCTTGGTTTGGAGCCGCACAGCCCTTTATGCATTGGTGGACGATTCCTTCAGGCCTGGTTCCATCTGTCTGCCACCTGTCTGAGTCCCAGAGCGCAGGAGAATTCTTTTTCGATTGGCAGTATCATCAGTGTCAGCTCATCAGTGCCGCCTGTCAGTGCCTCCTATCAGTGCCCATCAGTGCGGCCTGTCAGTGCTCATCAGTAGTGCCCATCAGTGCTGCCTATCAGTGCAGCCTCATCAACGCACATCAGTGAATGAGAAAAATTACCTGTTTGCAAAATTTTATAATAGAAACAAAGAAAAACTTTTTTTACCAAATTTGTTGCTCTCTTTTGTTTATAGCGCAAAAAATAAAACACCCAGCAGCGATTAAATGCCACCAAAAGAAAGCTCTATTTGTGTGAAAAAAATTATAAAAATTTCATATGGGTACAATGTTGCATGACTGTGCAATTGTCATTCAAAGTGCAACAGAACTGAAAGCTGAAAATTGGCCTGGGCAAAAAGGGGGTAAAAGTGCCCGGTAGGCTAGTGGTTAAAGAATAAAATAACACTCACAAAATAAACAAAACAAAACAAACTACCTTTTCATATTCTACAAACATATACACCCTATCCCGCAGTCTCATACTGCTAACATAATGTCCATCATAAAGTCCCACATACAAAAAGTCCAAAAATAATTAAAATGATAAAAATATAAAATAAAAATAAAAAATATAAAATAAAAATAAAAAATAAAAATAAAATGTGCAAATAATGATCCTCGCTCTTCAATCTTCCAACTGTGAAAATGTCCAAATCTTCCCTTCACTCCAAAAGTACCTCAAAAAAAATATACTAGATATAGTGCATTATCTTTTATAGAAATCAATATGTGATAACATGCAGCCACACTGGTGACATAAATAAACATCACACATGTGAAGTGAGAAAACAACACACCACTTGACTAGTGGTCCTGTGAAACCACCACTGCAATGCGTGACACTCTACAAATACACAATTTGTGATCAGTGACAAAATAGTGCCAAAATAGGTGCCACTCTGCATATAGGATAATATACAATTACCCTCTTTAACTTTCAAAGCATACTGGAAATCCTTTGTACCACATACAGTTGCCTTCACTGGAAGTATGCTTTCCTTTATATGAGTAGACAAATGGAATCACTCACAAAATAAGTACACTATATCCAGTGCACATAGAATAGATTGCCTCTTTAAATCAGTTTCTACCTCAAGGATGGATATTGGCTTCAGATACTTCATCACGATGGACGACTTCTGGTTCCTGTATGCGATGATGTCATCCGGCCACGCCCTTGACACGTTTCATCATCAAATCATGACTGCTTCAAAAGGATGTGGCCGGGAAGTGATGTGCCCAATTTATGCCTGCCCCTCATCGCTAAGCAATAGGTGCCATTTTGTTGAAAATTGAGTGCCATTTTTTTGTGTACCATATGTCATCCACTGGAGGATAAGCAAGGAATCCATATCGGAGCCCCAACGCTCAAGGCAGATCCAACCAACATACATCCGTCCACCAGCCTCCATTTTGTAGTCTTAAACAATAGGCACCATTTTCCCATAGCCAGCAGAGATAACTGGAACTTAAAGAACTCCAGGATAGGCAAAAAAATTCACTCATTGGTACACCCCCTACACAAAACACTAAACAGTTAATACATTTGTGAAATTTCTTAGCATTGAAGAGAAAAGTCTAATTGAAATTTCAGGAAGTCATCTCTATAATTAAAAAAAGTAACAGCATCTGCTCTGCCAAGGCTTTGTAACAGCCAGGATTACATCATATCCTCTCCTCTCAGGAAACTATACTTCCCAACAACCTTTGGGAATTGTAGTGAATGTGGGCGGGTACACCACGTCTGTACATGGTGAATGTGTACTCGCCCACTTCAACAGAAAACAAACCCAAACATGCCCTAGCTGCCACTACTATCCCCACATGTGATCACTCACCCTCCAGTCACAACAGAATATGAATAGGAACTAATTGTCCTGACATTCGGTTTTTAATCCCAGAATAAATATGGCCACAGAATTAGATTGTTTATCCACTGTTGTCTGTTGGAATTAACTGTTAGAATTCTTCTTCCTATTTTTCTAATGGACGCCGCTGCTTGTATGCTTCCATGTAATCACTTCCCCGACCACAACTCAACAGAGACAAAACACTGGGACATAAGGCTCCGTTCACACTAGGGCGTTTTAAATTGCGGAGGGAATTGAAATTGCGCTGCGTGTGATTACACATGTGATCACATGTTCAGGTGCCACTGAAATGAATGCCACCTGAACACGTGATCATACTTTTTCACATGTTCACAGCGCAGGGCGTTTTTGCTATGACCACGGCAAATTTTTCCGTGCGACAAACGCACTTTGCTGTGCTTTAGCCGTATTTTTACCTGTGATTTTACTCACAATTTTGCAGCAATTTTACCCACAATTTTGGCATGATTTTAACGCAATTTTAGCCACGATTTTACAGTGTTTAGGGTACATTTTTTATAGGTCATGTGACTAAAAAAAAAGCATCAAAACCACAGCACGTGTGTTTTTCCTGCATTTTCAATGTATTTCAGACCTGTTTCACACCAATGCAGTTTGCACTTTGTCCGTTTTGCAGTGCATTTTGCATTTTTGCATGCACGTTTTTTTTTTTACACTTTTTTATGCCTTTTATGTTTTTTTTGTCCAACTTGTTGCTGGGCAGTTTAAAAATGCAAAAAGCATCAAAAGCATAACAAGTGTGGTTTTTTTTCGAAGCATTTTTGCTGCGTTTTAATGCATTTCAGGTCTGGTTCACACCAATGCAGTTTGTGTTTTGTCAGTTTTGCTGTACTTTTTGCAGTGCGTTTTGCATTTTTGCGTTTAAAAAAATGCATCAAAAACACACGTGCTGTGGTTTTGATGCATTTTTTGAGTCACATAACCGCACCCTAAATGTGGTAAAATAATGGATAAAATCATGATAAAATTGTGGCAACTCTGTCAGCTCTGAGGAAGGGAATTCATCTCCTGAAACGTGTCAGATTTTCCCAACCGGACAGTATTTGACCCCATTGTCTGGGACTGAAAGATCGGGCTCTATGTCTGTTTTTATGGTTGGCTTGTGAGTATCTATTTGTGATCTATCTTTCAATAAATTTGATATTCCAGTAATGCACGAGGAGAGTGCGCCCTCTTGTGTTTTGTTTTTAACTGTTCCTGGATTGCCCGATCTGGGGAGGGTTGCACTTCATCAAGTGACAGATGCCATGTGGAATTGTGAAGCACCAAGTTTTGAGCGTTGTTATTTTTGGCATCATTTGATTGACCTTTCTACAAAGGACTTTAGACTATCATGTCCCCCTTTCCATATAATTAACAGATCATCAATAAATCGACAGTATTACACCAGTTCCTTGGGTCTATTTGAAAAAAACTTCCTCAGACTCCCATTCTGCCATAAAAAGATTAGCCATTCCTGGAGCAAATTTAGCTCCCATGGCTATACCTTTCACTTTTGAATTGCATAGACCCTGATCATTCATCGCCCATTTTACTGCCTCCAGTGCTTCACTGTGATCAGTGATGGTATAAAGTGATTCCAGATCAGCAGTTGCCAATATAACATTCTCATCTATATTTATTTATTGAAGTAATTGTAGCAAATGTTTGGAATCTCTCAAGTAAGCCATGGTTTTATTTACCAGGGGTTGTACAAGCCATTTTTATATTCCCCCATTCTCGAGTATAATGATCCTACCACATTTACTATAGGGCGCCCAAGTGGGTGCCTACTCTTATGTATTTTAGGTAATATGTACTTTACAACTATCTGGAACCAGAATTGTTTATTCTTTTTGATTTAGTATTTTCTTTTTTACCCCTCTTTTGACCAAACATTAAAATTACATTTTAAAATCCTTAGTATGGTTATTGGTTAAAATCTCATAAGTCTCTCTATCTCTCTTTGTATACATGGAAATTGTACAGAAATACAGGATTATGTGGAACAGGCAGAAGTGATTGGTAGATGATTTATAAATAAAGGTTATGATAAGGAAACCATTAGAAAGCAGATATGCCAGATAAAAAAATTTAAAAAAGGGAAGAATTATTAAAAGATAATAGGAAAGTTTGTCAGACTATACATTTTACTACAGCTATAATATTAGATTATAATCAGCAACACAAGAAGATAGAGTCCATTATAAATAGACATTGGTCTATTTTGAAGTCTGAAAAGCATTTAGGTAAGGTACTATCAGATAAACCCAATTTTGTATATCGTAAAGCCCCCACTTTGAGCGATAAAGTAGTGAGAACCATTATAAACCCCCCAAGAAGTATGGTACAAAACACTTTCCTCTTAACCCAAAAAGGTTTTTAAGCATGTGGTAGATGAAATGGATGCGTAAAGACTATTGGGAATATGAAAAGGAGAAAATGTTTTACATCGAATACACAGGAAGAGAATATATAATTTATGATTGCATTACTTGTAACATGGAGGGAGTAATTTATTGTATACGGTGTATATGTGGTTTCCAGCATATAGGTAGAACAAAAAGGAAACACATACAAGAATACATATATAAAACATTTCTATTGGATATAAAAATAATTTACTATCAAAGCAGTTTAGGGATGTACACAATAAGGATCCTACAGCAATAGTGTTCTGGGGGATAGAAAAATATCATTCCCATTGGAGAGGTTCCAATAAAATAATAACACTATATCAGAAAGAGGTGGATATATGGGATGAAGACTTTAAAACATCATGGCTTCAATGTGGACTTTGATTTAAATTGTTTTATTGAAGAATTTTAGGTATTTGCTGTAAAGATTGTATTGGTGTTTTTTAAGGATACATTTTTATTTCTAGCCACTAGATGTCATTAAGATGTAGGGTTATATTGTTATATACAGTATATATAATGGATTTAAAAGGCTGTATGGTGGTTTTAGGTCCCACTCCTCCTTTTTATGTTTTAATTTTAAAATTATTAATTTTTTTTACAGATCAATTTTCTATAGATAAAGCTTTTTATGTGCGCATACATGCATGTACACACATACCGTATTTTCCGGCGTATAAGGCGACTGGGTGTATAAGATGACCCCCTAATTTTCCAGTTAAAACATAGGTTTTGGGCTATACTCGTCGTATAAGACTACCCCCCTTCTGAGGCAACACCATTTAACCCTTGGCTACAGGGCACTTATACCCACTTCCCCCCAGGCTAATTTTTAGCTTTCAGCGCTGTCACATTTTGAATGACAATTGCGCGGTCATGCAACACTGTACCCATATGAAATAGGTGGCACTGATGGGCACTGATGAGGAGGCACTGGTAGGTGGCACTGATGGGCATTGACAGACATCACTGATGGGCACTGAAAGGCAGCACTGCTACATGGCACTGATAGGCAGCACTGACTGGCACTGTTAGGTGGCACTGACTGGCACTGATAGGTGGCACTTACTGGCACTGATAGGTGGCACTGATGCGCACTGATAGGTGGCACTGACTGGCACTGATAGGCGGCACTGATGCACACTGATAGGTGGCACTGATTGGCAGCACTGATAGGTGGCACTGATTGGCAGCACTGATAGGTGGCACTGATGGGCATTGACAGGCATCACTGATGGGCACTGAAAGGCAGCACTGATACATGGCACTGATAGGCGGCACTGACTGGCACTAATAGGTGGCACTGATTGAAATTGATAGGTGACACTTGTTGGGGATGCAACAGCATGTACTATATACAGTATTGTGTGTTAATATCACTTGACCAGTAGATGGCACTGTACACTAAGGTTACCAGTTGTGCATATCTGAAAAACTTGTTGGTTCTTTCTTTTTCTCTCTCTCTTCAAAACCAAGATGTCTGCCGTTACAGTTTGCTGAAATGTTTTGTATGTTTGCAACTTAAGCCACACAAGTAAACCAAGTTCTGCCTCATCACAAGCTACTAGTGTCTTCTCTAACACATAACCAATAGGTTATGGGCCCAGCTCCAGACACTGGAAAGAGGAAAACTACAAGCAAGTAAGTGCTGCATTTACAATCCTACCAAATCCTGTGTGAGGAAACAAGAGCTGTATCCAGTTCACTGAAAGATGGCAAGTGCTTCAGATATGAAGTTTACAATAGCAAAGCTCAACAATACCAGCTATGGAAGTTTAAGCTTGAAATGCTGTTATCCAAAGATGACTTGTGGCAGGTACTAGATACACACAGACCCAATGACAACTCGGAAGAATGGGACAGAAAAAACAGGCAAGCAAAAGCAGTCATAAGCCTGTTAGTGGAGGACGATCAACTCATTCATATAAGGAAAGAAAATACAGCTAAAGGTATGTGGACTGCATTACAAAAACTGCATGAACGTGCAAACCTAAACAGTAAACTATATCTGCTGCGCAAACTGTATAAGATGAGGCTGGAAAAAGGGCAGGAAATGGGTGAACATGTAAATGCTATGCTAGAAATTGTGGACCAGCTGGGTGCAATAGGTATAGAAATGAAAGACAATCATGTAGTAGCACTACTGCTATGCAGCCTTCCAGAATCATACAGTGCCCTTATAAATGCTCTAGAAACTAGACCGGAAACTGAATTGACGCTAGAATATGTTAAGGGAAAATTAATTGATGAATACAGCAGAAGAAAGGAAAATTTGCATAGTGAAGTGAAGGAGAGACCAGAGGCAGCTCTGAAGGTGCATGAAGGCATAAGACAAAGCAAAGAAACCAGGGTATGTTTTCGCTGCAAAAAGCCTGGTCACCTGAAAAAGAACTGTTTAATCTGGAAAGCTGAGCAGCGAAAGCCGGAGCTATCCACAAGAGAAAGTGCTAAAGCGGTCATGAATGAAAATGAAAGTGCATCATGGAGTGGTACTTTTAAAGTGACTCAGAATAGTACCTCACATGGATGGTGCATTGATTCAGGGGCAACAAGTCACATGACAAGCGACGAGACATTCTTCACAGAAATTGATTTTAGTGTAAAAGATAAAGTCTTCCTAGCAAATGGGAAAAGTATTCCAGCGGAAGTTAATGGTCAGGGATTTCTGAACTGCAAAACGTCATCGGGAGGCAAGAAGAGCATCCTTGTAAAGAATGTTCTATATGTTCCAAGCCATATGTTCCAAGCCTAGAAGGAAGCCTCCTATCAGTTAAAACCCTTGCAAGCAATGGACTCACTGTCCAGTTCAGAGGTAATGAATGCACAATTCAAAATGGAAAGCAAATTCTAACAAGAGGAAGGTTAAATGAACATCTGTACAAAATCGTCACTGAAAGTGAGAAGGCTAATGCGGCAACTCATAACCCACATGACAAGTGCATCCACCTGTGGCATAGAAGATTGGGGCATCGAAACCCAGAAGCTATAAAGGACTTTGCAAAGAGAGGTCTATCAGAAGACATGAAAATATTGCCTTGCCACACACTCAGCAAGTGCACGTGTTGCATTAAAGCAAAGGCCACCCGAACCTCTCTTCCACAGACCAGTCAGAGTAAAACCATTAAACCCATGGAACTGATACACAGTGATGTGTGCGGACCAATGAAAACCATCACACCTGGCGGGAACAGATATTTACTGACTTTCATCGACGATTATTCCAGGTACACAATAACGTATCTAATGAAGCACAAAAGTGAGACATTAAAAAAACTTCAAGAGTTTGTAGCTATGACAAGCAACAAGTGTCAAAGGAAACCTGTAATAATACGCACTGACATTGGAGGGGACTATATGAATGAAGAGGATGGAAGCTATCTTCTTAACCAAAGTCAGAAAATTACAGAAATGTTAGAACAGTTTCACATGCAAGATGCAAAGGAAGCGAAAACACCAATGGAACCAGATTATCCAAAAAACAATGGAACAGAAAACTTGTTACCTAACAATGATTATTACCGCAGGGCAATCGGAAAATTGCTATACATCGCCACCGTGACAAGACCAGACATCACCGTAGCAGTGGGCATACTTTGCAGGAAAGTCGCAACACCGTGTCAACGCGACTCGAATGCAGTAAAGAGGGTAATGCAGTACCTAAAGGGAACAAAATCGAATGAAGCTGCGACTTCCAGCATCGTCAAACCCAAAACTGATTGGATATGTGGACGCCGATTGGGCTGGAGAAACCACTGACCACTGTGCTTGCATGGAGAATGGGAGGACGTCATATGAGCCAATCACGGCAAGTGATGTATTCTATTAATGAATACAGAGCCTGCTCGGATTGGCTGCGTCAGAGAGACGGGCTGATGATGTCACAACTTCAGCCAATCCGAACAGGCTCTGTATTCATTAAAAGAATACATCACTCTCCGTGATTGGCTCAGCGCGGTACACTGTATGTAACTGAAGCTACCGTACAGTATTACCACACATCCAGCGGTTCTATACCCGGCGTATAAGACGACCCCCAATTGTTGGGGTATGTTTTGAAGTAAAAACATTTGTCTTATACGCCGGAAAATACGGTATATATATATATATATATATATATATACACACACACAGTATGTAAGTGTCTTTAATTACAGTGCCTTTTTTTTACAAATAAATATCTGACAAGTGTGGCGTGCTTTCAGCCCCCTTTACTGGATATAGTGGAAGAAGGTGCTCTGGTCAAAATGGAACTTTTTGGCCTAAAAGCAAAATGCTGTGTGGCGGAAAACTAACACTGCACATCACCCTGAACATACCATCCCCACCGTGAAACATGGCTGTGGCAGTATCATGTTGTAGGGATGCTTTTCTTCAGCAGGGACAGGGAAGCTGGTCAAAGTTGATGGGAAGATGGATGGAGCCAAATACAGGGCAATCTTAGAAGAAAACCTGTTAGAGTCTGCAAAGGACTTGAGACTGGGGCAGAGGTTCACCTTCCAGCAGGACAATGAACCTAAACACACAGAGCTACAATGGAATGGTTTAGATCAAAGCATATTGATGTGTTAGAATGGCCCAGTCAAAGTCCAGAACTAAATCCAATTGAGAATCTGTGGTAAGACTTGAATATTGTTGTTAACAGACACTCTAGTTATACACTGCTCAAAAAAATGAATCTGACAGAGCTTGTGCTATTTTACAAAGAAGAATGGGCAAACATTTCACTCTCTAGATGCGCAAAGCTGGTACAGACATACCCAAAAAGACTTGCAGCTAAAATGTAAATTTTAAAAACCATTTATAATTTTCCTTCCACTTCACAATTATGTGCCACTTTGTGTTGGTCTATCACATAAAATCCCAATAAAATACATTTACGTTTTTGGTTGTAAGATGACAAAATGTGAAAGATTTCAAGGGGGATGAATACTTTCTCAAGGCACTGTATATAGTTTTTTAAGGGTATACCTGTAAGAATATGTATTTAACAAGACGTACATTAATATTAATATAATGCTAAAATAGTTTTTAAGCTATCTCTGCTGGCTATGAGAAAATGGTGCCTGTTGTTTAGGACTACAAAATGGAGGCTGGTGGGTGGATTTATGTTGGTTGGATCTACTGTACCATGATTGGGGCTCCAATATGGATCTCTTGTTTGTCCTCTAGTGGATGACATATGGTACACAAAAAAACGGCGCCCAATATTCAACAAAATGGTGCATATTGCTTAGTTACGAGGCGTTGGTATAAAATAGACACATCACTTCCCTGCCACATCCTTCTGAAGCAGTCATGATTAGATGATGAAACACGTGGCCGGACCACATCGTCACGTGCAGGGATCGGACGTTGGCCACCTTGGTGAGGTATCTGAAACCATTATCCAGTCTTAATGGAGAAACTGATTTAAAGAGACGATCTATTCTATGTTTACTGGATATAGTGCACTTAATTTGTGAGTGTTATTTTATTCTTTAACTGCTTCCCGATTGCTCTATAGCAGAAGTATATACAGGGCAGCAGGGGTGCGTGAAATCACATATATATACATGAATTTGTATCTCCAGGAAGGGGTGCACGCGAGTCGCGTGCACTCCCTACTCGTGCGCCATTCGCAGCCGTGGCTGTAAATCACCGGGTCCCGCCCGGTGATTCCCCGCTGGTGCCCAGTGATTACCTCCGACGGGGAGGAGGACTGCTTTGTTTACTAACAGTCCTCCTCTCTGTGGGCTCGGGCACACTACTCTGGATGGCTGTGCACAGCACAGCCATCCAGAGCAGTGTGCTTACAGTGAAGCACCAACACACCACCCCCCAGTAAAACAATCCCAGCACACATTTAACCCTTTGATTGCCCCTCATGTTAACCCCTTCCTGCCCAGTATCATTAGTACAGTGTCAGTGCTTTTTTAGCACTGACCACTTTATTGGTGTCACTGGGGATGTCAGTGACACCAAGTCAGTTCCCCCCAGTGTCAGAATGCCCGCCGCAGTCCCGCTATAAGTCACTGATCACTGTCATTACTAGTAAAAAAAAAATTCCAGTATCTATACCGCCATTTGTAAATGCTATAACTTTCACGTAAACCAATTTAATACTGTTTTTTTTCCTCAAAATTGTCGCTTTTTTTTTATAGTGCAAAAAATAAAAAATTCACAGGCAATCAAATACCATCAAAAGAAAGCTCAATTCATGGGAAAAAAAGGACGTAAATTTCATTTGGGTGCAGTGTTGCATGACCGTGCAATTTGCAGTTAAAGTAACACAACGCCATAATGCAAAAAATGGCCTGGTCAGGAAGGGGGGTAAATCCTCAGGAGGGCAAGTGGTTAATAAATGATATACGGGAGTTTTACATGTTGCGCAATGTTTTTTTTTGTTCCTATGAGCATCTATTTGAAGAAATTGGAATTCTTGTGATAATATGACATCAGCATAGCTGTATGCAGCAGAACCCTTAAAGGGCAAGGCGCATATTGACCTAGTATACAGGCCAAATATCTGAGTAAGCGGCCTCATTGGAAGGTGGTGGAAGCACTATTTGTGGTGGTGATTGATCTCAACACTGGTGGATTTAATAAATAAACAGACTTTCATAAAGGTAGAAGAAGACTTACCGTGAACTCTTTACACTGTATTATGCAAAGTGTTGGGGGATATTATCTTTGTTGATTCACTATATATACATTTTTAATATATTTAATTTGGATGTATAATGATAATTTTTGGGTCACTCACATTTGTATTTGTATGGTATTAGGTAGTTTTATGTAGCCATACGAGTTCATTAGTATAAATAATTTTTGATTGTGTTGAAGAACTATACACCATTGGACATTTTTGTATATTTTTTTTCGTTTGCATGTTTCATTTGTACAAAAAATTTTCACTTAAGGATTTACAGATTGTTCATTTATTGGTTAACATCTTCATGCCGGCTGAACGCAAATGTGCTGCCTCCTGGCGTCTGAGCCTAGACGCCGAGTGTCCGCACATTTGCATTCTATTGAAAAAGAACATATGTGCTCAGAGCGCGCTCCCAGCACATATGTCCGGTACTCACGGAAAGGTCCCGATCTCCTCTTTCGATTGGGACCTTTCCCAATCATGTGACCACCGTGACGGCGTGTCATGGCGGTCACATGACCCTAAACCCCGCCTCCCGGCTTCTGAAACCCTTAAAGGGCCGGGAGGCGTCGGCGTGAAGGGGTTAATCAGTGCTGTTTTGTTGATATAATTATATGCCACTGATGGTTAAGTAAAATTATGCAGGCACTGACCAGTCCTTGTCCCCAAACACTTCCTGCCATGTCTACACTGCTCAAAAACAATAAAGGAACACTTTGAATACACATCAGATCTCAATGGGAAAAAATAAAATGGTGGATAACTATACTGATATGGACTGCGTAATGTGTTAGGAATGTAATGATGCCCCATCATTTGATGGAAATTAAAATTATCAACCTACAGAGGACTGAATTCAAAGACACCCAGAAAATTAAATTGAAAAAAATATGCAGCAGGCTAGTCCATCTTGCTGAAATTTCATTGCAGCAACACAAAATGGTACTCAGTAGTTTGTATGGCCCCCATGTGCTTGTATGCATGCCTGAAAATGTCGGGCATGCTCCTAATGACTCCTAATGAGATGACGGATGGTGTCCTGGGGTATTTCCTCCCAGATCTGGACCAGGGCACCACTGCGCTTTTGGACAGTCTGAGGTGCAACCTGGCGGCATCAGCTGGACCGAAATATGATATCCCAGAGGTGCTCTATTGAATTTAGGTCAGACAAGCATGGGGGGCCATTTGATAGTAACAATTCCTTCATCCTCCAGGAACTGCCTGCATACTCTCGTCACATGAGGCTGGGCATTATCGTGCACCAGGAGCAACCCAGGACCCACTGCACCAGCGTAGGGTCTAACAATGGGTCCAAGGATTTCATCCTGATACCCAATGGCAGTCAGGGTGCCATTGTATAGCCTGTAGAGGTCTGTGCATCCCTCCATAGATATGCCTCCCTAGACCACCACTGATCCACCACCAAAAAGGTCATGCTGAACAATGTTACAGGCAGCATAACATTCTCCATGGATTCTCCAGACCCTTCCACGTCTGTCACATGTGCTCAGAGTGAACCTGCTCTCATCTGTGAAAAGCACAGGGCACCAGTGGTGGACCTGCCAATTCTAGTGTTCAATGGCAAATGCCAATCGATCTCGATAGGGCCAAACAGTGAGCACAAGGCCCACTAGAGGACGTTGGGCCCTCAGGCCGCCCTCATGTTTCTGATTGTTGGTCAAAGACATTCACACCAGTGGTCTGCTGGAGGCAATTTTGTAGGGCTCTGACAGTGCTCATCCTGTTCCTTCCTGCTCAAAGGAGCAGATACCAGTCCTGCTGATGGGTTAAGGACCTTCGACGGCCCTGTCCAGCTCTCCTAGAGTAACTGCCTGTCTCCTGGAATCTCCTCCATGTTCTTAAGACTGTGCTGGGAGACATAGAAAACCTTTTGGCAATGGCATGTATTGATGTGCCATCCTGGAGGAGATGGACTGCCTGTGCAACCTCTGTAGGGTCCAGGTATCACCTCATGCTACCAGTAGTGACACTGACCCTAGCCAAATGCAAAACTAGTGAAAAACAGTCAGAAGAGACGAGTAGGGAAAAAAATATCAATGGCCTCCACCTGTAAAACCATTCCTGTTTTGGAGGTCGTCTCATTGTTGCCCATCTAGTGCACCTGTTGTTAATTTAATTAACACCAAAGCAGCTGAAACTGATTAACAACTCCCCACTACTTAACTGACCAGATCAATATCCAAAGAGTTTAATTGACTTGATTCTATACTCTGATTAAAAATTGTTCATTTCATTTTTTTGAGCAGTGTATAATCATACTGTTTGCACTCTTCTACAGCTTACCAGGATATCTATTGTTTCTTTTACCCCTGTACCCCCTCTGTATTCATGACAGCTTCCCAGCATACAGATTTGCCCACTAGCATCTCTTTGCATGCCAGCTAAGTGCCAGTCTTAATTACTGTCCATTTTCTAATCTGTGAACTGGTGATATTTTTTCAGGAATTTGTTGCAGCTACAGCGACAGGTTTCTAAAGTGGCAGTTCTTAGAACTATTAAATTTGCCGCACATGTTGGTACTATTATAGAAACTGGCGCAAATGCTTGCAAGAATGAAGCATAAATAGTTTTAAAGGGAACTACTGCCAGACAATTGTAAAGGCTTTTCTGAATTTGTCCAGAAAATGCTTTAAAGGAGAATGAAAAATTATTTGTTTAATATATTACCTCTCTGCAAGTGTTCTTCCCATAGGTGGTTTTTCTTCTTTGTGCTCCTCTTACTTTGAGTTCTTACACGAGATGACATCATGCCTGTGCAAAAAAGTTACAATCTATTTAAATCAAATAGGTGTACACATCATTTTACATTTTATCAGTATGTAATTATTTTTCAGACATTTCTATAAATTAACCCTTGTGGTGATAAAGTGAATCTGTCACTATATACAGTACATAAATAAAAAAAAAAACTTAAAAAAAGACTGCATGTCAAGAAAAGGGTACATTTTGCAGATAGCTAAGGACCCATTCACACTTAGCGATTTGGAATCGAGGGCACATTGTGCTAAAATCTCAGCAAAAAGCTCAACAGGCATTTGGGTGCGAGTCATCCTTACTGGCACCCTAAAAACAGTGTGATTTTGAATGATTGCCGCACGACAAAATACCCATGTAAAAGAGAATGGCCTGCCCTATGTGTGTCATGCGGAAAAGCGAGGAAATCAGAAAAAAGAAATGTGAGTGGGAACATGCATTTCTGCTACGCGGATTGTGAATAGGGCCTTAGCTCTACAGGAGATCAAAGACTGGTAGTGTGGGTGGTGGGACAGGTAAGCATTAATGCATTCAGGTGAAAGCCAATTTAAGTTGTATCCTGTCCTCGAATAGTAGGTGTCTCAAGGTTCCTACACTCATATTCAGTACCTTTTGTAGAGCACCAGTGTAGTTAGAAAAAGTGACTAGCACCACTCCTTCCCCACACTTGTGGCTTTGTATTTCTTAGTAAAGTCACACATGTTGCCCAATTGGTATGTCCAGGTAGCAGGATGGTGTGGAACTAAAGAGTAAACTATAAGCAAGGTAAACTATAATCTTGCAAGACCTGTTTGCAATTTCCTTTATAGTGTACCCCAGGATTTCATGTTACTTCAGGGACTCTGTAAAGTTACTTAGTGGGTATGTAGCAACAGGAATTGCTTGGTGCTGCCCGCCCAACCCTCACCACACATATTAGTTTTTAACCCCTTCCTTGCTATGTCCGTTCAACTGTGACATGAGGTGTGGGGGGTGAACCTCCAGTTTACATGACCACTGCAATTGGCTGTCACATCCGTCTCAAGATTAGCAGCCTGCCTGCACACTCTGAGAAACCTCAGCTTCAGTGGGTGTGTAAGCAGGTTGAAATTAGTTAGATAAGTCCTGCCCCAGACAGGAGGAATAGGGTTTATGCCTTTCCCAATTCTTTGTTATTTTGGCAGGATCTTTGGGTCCAAACCTTTTTATGTATAAAAAGGGATAGTGGGCCATGTCCAGGGATGCCTTCTTCCCTATTTCCCCCCGGCAAAAGCCCAAGAGCCTTGCAGCTGGTCCATCAGCTGTGCCCCGTGAGAAGTACAGCCACTTAGGAGCCCAAAGAATGTGAGAGCCATCCAACCTGGCGTTCACCCCAAAGACATCAGAGCATGGATTCTACCTCTACAGGTACAATGGGGGCAACACATAGCCTGGTTAGCAGTAGAGACTAGGGACTTAGACATAATTACTGTTTTACTGAAGTTCTGCTGGACTGTCTTGTCTGCTTTGGACTGTTTTGTACGGGGTGTGATTTTCTACAGTAAAATGTTGAAACGGTGCCTTCTGCCTGGTCAGAAGAAAAAAAGGGGTGCACTACAAGTAACCGGTACTGTCACATACTTCTTCTACAGCTTGGGTCACTAGCATATGGGGTATGAGGAGTTAACATGTTAAGAGTCACCTTAATGCAAGTTATACACATGGTTATCATGAGCAACGAAGGTACAGCCAGCAAGCAGCCTGTTGGAAATGTGTACCTATTATAGGTGGAATTGCTTCTAGCCACAAGGGAGATGTCGTCGGCACTCCCTACGCTGCATTCTATCTCCCATAGCAATCAGAACAGAACTACACTGCAGAAGTCCCCATGCTATACCGAGGTATGGAAGATCATGAGTTAAAGTAAAGTGCACATTGGAGCCCGCGCTTTGTGCACTGCGGTGTTCCATGCTGCTACCGGGACCAATAATGGGAAATGCTGGACAGGTGGCTGTGGTCAGTGTTTGGCATGGCTGGCCTAATTGCAAGCTACAGTGAGAAGATGTACTGTACATTTACATGATGACCCAAGAGTAACTGGAGAACAGTTGTTGTGCAAGTATACATGGTAAGTGTAGAAGTTGAGTATTCCCTGACAGGGGTATTGGTGAAAACAGCACAGAGTAAAGGTACCCCTTATGTGTGAAGTAAAGTTATCCAGTTATAGGTACCTAGCGTAGTCCAGAAGAACCCAACCCAAGGTAGGCCTCCTATGTGACCCACACTTGGTGCCCAACGAGGAGGGAAACATGAAGGAAGTGTCACCCGCCTGCCCCACAAACGCATATGTGTGGCATGTGGATGTTTTAACCATCCTTGTTGCCATACATACCGGTATGTGTTATGTGGTCAGCAAGAGGTTAAAGAAGAAATCAACAAATTACTATATGCATCTAAACTGACTACATAAGATAATCTTAACATATGTTTCCTTCAGAGGTTGCTTGGAGTTGCTTCAGCAAGGAACAGTTTCTGCCTCTCATTTAAGCTTCCACAGATACCAATGATCTTTTTAGCCATCTGCAAGAGGGGGATTCTTCCCACTGACCACAAATGTAGGGGACATTCTTCTCAGTGACCATTACACTAATGTACTGCACACTGAGCTGTAGCTATAGTAATTATTAGCAGGGGTTCCCCAAAACCATATTCTTTTTTCACGGGTTCCCCTATGTTAAAAGGGTTGAGAAAGGGTGGTTTCGAGGTTGATAAGGAAATGACACGTTGTGACTGTTTAAGGGGGAAAGGGACTTACAAATGCCTACAGTAAAGAAGAAGTTGATGAACACATGCAGGAAATTATTATTATTATAGAGTATTTTGAAGTTACACAGATGCCAAGAATCACTTCAAGGATATAGAAGTGATACTATGACACAACATTTTTTTATTATTACTAGTATTATAATACGAAGGGTTAGGAGGTCCCTGCTAGTAAAAGCTTACAACCTACTGAAAATTGCAACCAGCATACAGAACAAGAGATGCAACTGCGCAGCATCCGTACACAGAACAAGAACAGATACTGGCAACAGCATACAGAAGATATGTAGTGGTACTGTGTTCAGCCTGTAACTGGACAGTAAAAGGAGAAGCAGCAGACTGATGAACCCATCCCTGTGTAATTCTGCTCTTGTCTCCTATCAGCATTTTTCTTGTTAACATATACAGCACAATTCAATGGCTCCTTGTACTGTTCCTCCCTCTCCAAATCTGGGCTATGCTCTACAGCAAGAGACTTGTATTTTTAAAAATAAAACCTGCATTCAAAGGACAACTACATCGTTGTGTTCAAAATAAATATTGTATTGAGCCCAGCACACTTAATAATTTCTAAAATTACTTTAACCACATTCTGCCCAGGACAATTTTGTCAAAAATCTGCATTTTTTTTCATTATGTCATCTATAAATCTTTTATAGAGCTTAAGGCCTCTCCATTCCCTCATGTAGATACTTTCATGTTCCTATTTGTTAAGAAAATGCTGGCTATACTAGGAGCTCCCATGGCCACTCCTTTTGATTTGGTTATAGAATATATCCTTAAAGCAAAAATAATTATTTTGCATTTCCATGTCTAGATCCTCCAGGATATGTTCTATTTGAGTCGGGATAATGGTAGAAAAAGATTCTAGGGCCCACTTTGTGGCCAAAAGTACATTTGCCTGTTTGATATTGGCATATACATTGAAGGAAATAAGTATTTGATCCCCTGCTGATTTTGAATGCCCACTCACAAAGAAATAATCAGTCTAAAAATCAAATGGTATGTGTATTGTAACACTGAGAGACAGAATAGCAACAACAAATTCAAAAGAAATGTATGTCTAACACATTATGCACTGATTTGCATGTTCATGAGGGAAATAAGTATTTGATCCCCTATCATTCAGCCTGGCTACCAGGTGACTTTCATACAGGTAACAAGCTGAGATTAGAAGCAGTCTCTTAAAGGGAGTGCTGCTAATCTCACCTGTCCACAGGAGCAATCAAACAATCAGATTCCAAACTCTCCATCATGGCAAAGACCAAAGAGCTGTCCAAAGATGTCAGGGACAAGATTGTAGACCTAAACAAGGCTGGACTGGGCTACCAAACTATGGCCAAGCAGCTTGGTGAGAAGGTTAAAACAGTTGGTGCAATCATTCGCAAATGGAAGAAACACAAAACAGCTGTCAGTCTCCCTAGGTCTGGTGCAAGATCTCACCTCGTGGAGTGTTAATGATCATGAGAACAGTGAGGAATCATCCCAGAACTACACATGAGGATCTTTTCAATGATCTCCAGGCAGCTGGGACCACAGTCACCAAGAAAACAATTGGTAAAACACTACGCTGACAAGGATTGAAATCCTGCAGTGCCTGCAAGGTCCCTCTGCTCAAGAAAGCACATATCCAGGCCCCTCTGAAGTTTGCCACTGAACATCTGAATGATGCAGAGGAGGATTGGTTGAAAGTGTTGTGATCAGATGTGACCAAAATCGAGCACTTTGGCATCAACTCAACTTGCCGTGTTTGTAGGAGGAGGAATGCTGCCTATGACCCCAAGAACACCATCCCAGCTGTCAAACATGGTAGTAGAAACATTCTGCTTTGGGGGTGTTTTTCTGCTAAAGGGACAGCACAACTGCACTGCATCAAACGGACGATGGACCTTCTTGGGTGAGAACCTTCTTCCCTCTGCCAGGGCATTGAAAATGGGTCGTGAATGGGTGTTCCAGCATGACAATGACCCAAAACACACTGCCAAGGCAACAAAGGAGTGGCTCAAGAAGAAGCACATTAAGGTCCCGGAGTGGCCGAGCCAGTCTCCAGACCTTAATCCCATTGAAAATCTGTGGAGGGAGCTGAAAGTTAGATTTGCCAAACATCAGCCATCAAACCTTAATGACTTGGAGAGGATCTGCCAAGAGGAGTGGGACAAAATCCCTCCTAAGATGTGTGCAAACCTGGTGGCCAACTACAGGAAAAGTCTGACCTCTGTGATTGCCAACAAGGGATTTGCCACTAAGTACTAAGTCATGCTTTGTGAAGGGGATCAAATACTCATTTCCCTCATGAACATGCAAATCAGTGCATCATTTGTTAGACATGCATTTCTTTTGAATTTTTTGTTGCTATTCTGTCTCTCAGTGTTACAATACATCTACCATTCGATCTTTAGACTGATCATTTCTTTGTGAGTGGACAAACATTCAAAATCAGCAGGGGATCAAATATTTATTTCCTTCACTGTAATGACTCAATGTCACTGGTAACCAATATGCTAAATTCATTTACCTGTACATGTCGTATTTGATTAATTACATCTCTACTATCTTTCAAGGTAAGAGGGTCCCAACCTAGCCAGAAGTTGTAGGTATACAGTATATCTAGGTATTCTTTCAATCTGGAATGCAAGGAAGTGATACATAGATGAAAACCTACAGAAGGGGTTCATTCGGCCCTCCACTTCGCCAGCCGGTGCTGGAATCTTTTTCGTGGAGAAGAAAGACAAGTCCTTAAGACCATGCATAGAGTACCGGGACTTAAATAAAATTACGGTTAAGAACCGCTATCCCCTCCCTTTGGTCCCAGAGCTTTTCCAGAGGTTAAAGTCAGCGGTACTGTTTACTAAGGTAGACTTGAGGGGCGCGTATAACCTGGTCTGCATAAGAGAGGGGGATTAGTTTCGTACTCGATTTGGGCACTTTGAGTACCTCGTTATGCCCTTTGGACTTTGTAACGCCCCAGCCACGTTCCAGCACTTCATCAATGATGTGTTTAGGGACTACCTGGACATTTTTGTTGTCGTCTACTTAGACGATATTCTAATTTTCTCGCCTTCCCTGGAGTCCCATAAGGGTCATGTTAGAAGTGTGTTGGAGCGTCTACGCCAACATGGGTTGTACGCTAAGGTGGACAAATGCAGTTTTGAGCAGCACAGTTTTGCATTTCTGGGGCTGATTATCTCCACCACGGGGGTTGCGATGGATCCTCAAAAAGTTTCGGCAATTCTTGAATGGCCGGTGCCCACGGACAAAAAGGACGTACAACGCTTCATTGGGTTTGCGAATTTCTAACGGAGATTTATCAGGAACTTCTCAGGCCTTGTGTCCCCCATCACCCAGCTTACCAAACAAGTGGTACATTTTCGGTGGACGCCCAAGGCACAGTCCGCATTAGAGACCCTGAAGAAACTGTTCACTACGGCCCCCATTCTCATCCAGATTCATCCAGATTCCCCGCTTCCCTACATCCTGGAGGTCGATGCGTCTGAGAACGCGGTAGGGGCCATCCTGTCCCAGAGGAAAGGGACCAAGGAGCTCAGCCACCCAGTGGCATTCTTTTCTAGGAAACCTACATCCGCCGAAAGAAATTACGATATCGGCAACCGGGAACTCTTGGCCATTAAAACGGCACTAGAGGAATGGAGGTATATGCTGGAGGGGGCCACACATCCAATCCTAATCTTTACGGACCACAAGAATTTGGAATACTTGAGGACAGCCAAACAGCCAAACACCTGAGAACACGCCAAGCTAGATGGGCACTTTTCTTTTCCCGATTCGTGTTCCACATCACGTATAGGCCCGAGTCCAAGAACACCAAACCGGACGCCCTCTCCCGAATGTTTGAGGATCCAGAAGAAACCACTAAACCCGACACAATTTTGTCCACTGGGAACTTTCTTGCCCTCCAAACAGAGCTCCGCTCTAGACTTCAGTCTACAACCGTGGAAATGGCAAGCCAACCCGGGGTTTCTCTACAGAACAAGGAGGGTCTCCTTTGGAAGGAAGGGCGAGTTGTGGTACCCGAGGAAGTCCGAACTTCAGTTCTAGGATATTGTCATGATCACCCATTAGCGGGCCATTTT
The DNA here is from genome assembly GCF_062004578.1 of Staurois parvus. NCBI lineage: Eukaryota > Metazoa > Chordata > Amphibia > Anura > Ranidae > Staurois > Staurois parvus. Next base: position 2,737,626 of record NW_028319936.1, on the reverse strand, counting down.
GGAATCACCAAGACCCTAGAGTTGCTCCAGCGCACCTTCTGGTGGCCGAGCATGCTCAAAGATTGTGAGCAGTATGTAAAGTCCTGCGCCATCTGTCAGAGGAACAAGCCCACCAGAAGCAAGGCCTGGGGTTCACTACAACCTTTACCTATACCAAGTCGGCCGTGGCAGATGATTTCTATGGATTTCATAGTGGAGCTTCCCCCATCTCAAAACCATTCAGTGATTTTTGTGGTTGTTGATCGTCTATCAAAGATGGCCCATTTCTTGCCACTGAGGGACACGCCCTCTGCCCTGGAAACAGCAAAGATTTTCGTGAAGGAAATAGTAAGGCTTCAGGGAATTCCCTAAGACATCGTTTCTGACCGTGGGGTCCAGTTTACCTCGAAGTTTTGGAAGGCGTTATGTGAGATTTTGGGTATTCAACTATCATTTTTGTCTGCCTACCACCCACAGACCAATAGGCAGACAGAGAGAACAAATCAGACACTTGAGCAGTACTTGAGATGTTATACATCCTTCCTCCAGGACGATTGGTTGACGCTCTTGCCACTGGCCGAATTCACGTACAACAACGCGAATCACTCCACGACGGGGCAATCCCCATTCTTTGCGAATTATGGGTTCCACCCCACATTCTTGCCCGACCTAATTCCTGAAGGTCCAGTTCCTGCCACGCAGGATATGCTGAGTTTTTTTTCTGCCAATAACAAAGTGCTTCAAGAAGCAATCATGAAGGTCCAAGAAGAGAGTAAGAGGGCTTTTGACAGGAAAAGAAGAGGGGAACTAATCTTGAAACCAGGGGATCAGGTCTGGCTGGCAACTACCAACTTAAAGTTGTCTTGTCCTTCGAGGAAATTGGTGCCCAAGTTTATGGGTCCATTTCGGGTCAAACGAAAGATTAACGAGGTGGCATATGAACTTTCGTTACCAGGGACCTGGAAGATGCACCCAGTGTTTCATGTCTCGCTACTAAAGCCAGCAGTACCGGATCCTTTCCTTGATCGAAGATCCAAACCCCCGGAAGCCATAACCATCAACGAACAGGAGGAATTTGAGGTAGAATCAATCTTGGATTGCAGGAAGAGGGGCGGCCAGACACAGTTCCTGATAAAATGGAAGGGCTACGGCCCTGAGGAAAATTCCTGGGAGCCAGCTCAAAATGTTCACGCCCCTAGACTTGTCCGAGAGTTCCATCGTAGCCACCCACGGAGGAGAGATCAGTTGGGCACCCGGAGGATGCCCACGGGGGGGGCAATGTGAGGGACCTTCGCGACGCATGGGTCTGCACATGCGTAGGTGTCTGTCAAGACATGCAGGCAGCAGGGCACTAGGACCCAGGCGCACCCGTCACCTATGACGGCGCTGGGCAGGCACTAGGCCTAGGCTGCGCCTGTCAGGCGCAGGGCGGGCTACTTAAACCAGCCCTGCACAGACACAAGTTGCTGTATGGTCTGATCTTGTTCCTGTAATCTGTGAGTTGATTCCTGACTGTTGCTGACCTTTGCTTGAACCTGACCTTGCTGATATTCTCCTGCCCTGACCCTCTGGCTCGTTTGGCTACTCTTCTGGATATCCCCTCTGATCTGAACTTCTGTTACCAGACCCGGCAAGTGACCTGATTCCTCTGTGCCTACTGTCTTGTACCACGCTGTCCGCCCGTTACCGACCCGGCCCATCTGACCACGCTATTGCTCAGCCATCCATCTGACCCACACGTATTAGCTGCTATTCTACAGACCTGTCTGGCTCTTCACACCAGGCTCTCTACCTGTCATTACCTCTGGTGATTCCTCTACCTCAGGTGGGTGTACTCAGGGGCGCGACCTGGTCACTGTCCGCTCCAAGCCCATCCCCACCATCATGGGCTCTGGTGAACAAGCGGACTGGGGCTTAGACTCTGCGCCCTAGGGAATCCTGTCCTGTGGAATGCTAGAGTACACCAGGTGGTCCATAACAGATACCAAATAAATAAAGTGCAGCGCTAAAAAACAACAAGCAGAAAGTTCGACCTTAGTGAATTACGTAGTGAACCCCCCGACTGGCACTACATTTTTTGATGAGCTAAAAGGGTTTTACCCTTGTAATAAGTGTGTCATCTGTAAATACAATGGTATTAGGAAATGTAGAATCAATACCTTTGAATCTTTCACAACTGGGAAACCATACACAATCAACCGGTTCATTTCATGTAACAGTAAATTTGTGGTGTATCTCCTCCAATGGCCATGCCATAAACAGTATGTGGGGCGCACGACTAGACGACTTTGTGACCGTTTAAGAGACCATGTAGCCAACATCAAGAAGGGCTACAGGGAACATTCACTTTCAAATCATTATAGAATGTTCCATAATAATGATCCCTCCTCCCTTAAGTTTGTGGGAATTGATCTGATATCACCACACTGGAGAGGCATGAATAAAACCAGAGCCGTATCACAATCAGAAACAAAATGGGTCTATGAATTGGATACCCTATACCCTAGGGGACACAATATCGAGATCGATGTTAATTGCTTTATAGCAAATAATTAGCATCCTGTACACCCATTAATATATTTCAGTCATTTTTTGTGGTTTTTATCAATTGTACATTTAGGATTGACAAATATGGGCTTTTTATTTAGTTTACGATTTTTATAGCTATTCTATTCATTTTATGCTATCCTATTCACTATTTTATGAATAGTTTTTAGTGAATTATTATTGGTGTTTTCACATAGGAATATATTTCCTTCTTTTTATTCATGTATCTGTGCATTTTTATTACGTTTATTATTTATTGCTGTACCCTGAGCACCTTTATATGCCATGGATAAATTAGTGTTATTTCCCCCGATAAGTAGGGGGATTCGCTATCCATGATAACCTCCCTGGGACTGAGTACCACTATTCAGTGGCATATAAGCGTTTTTATGCGCTTAAGATCGCTGCGTATAAACATATTTCAGCTATCATTTTAATTTCCTCAGCAAAAAAATGGTGTCTCAAAATGCAGTTAAACCGGTCCTTTCTTTTGGCGGTGGTGATTTTTGTACATTAGAGACTGTCCCCGTTCTTTGACCGGCTGTTAATATAATTGTACATAATAATGTATATTCTATGCAATATTTTAACTAGATTACAGACTTGAGCACCCGGAGCACCTTTTTATGCCGTGGGTATGTTAGTATTATTCCCCTCATTTAATCACCAATTTGGTGCTGCATTATCTGGGAAGTGGCTTGTGGCTGTATTATTTCAATGGAAACTGGGGTTATTACATTGATCATCTCCCCTGGGATTATGAGCCACTGTTTCTGGCTCAAATGCACCGTTCTGTGTGCTCTGCCAGCGATGTGTAATGCACTTCAGCTGACAGTTTCTTATATCCACGGCAAAATGGCGCCTAGCCGTGCGCGCATGCGCAGTTGCCTGGTCTTTCCGAAAATGGAGGTGAGTTAGTGTGCATGCGCGACTCCCGTTTTTTACTATTTGAACATTTGGCTTCCGTCACAGAGCTGTCAGTATCCCCTCTGATGATGTGCCTTAGCACGAAAGGCCTCAGGAGGAACTGACAGCCTGTGACACCTTATTGCCGCCCAGACCACGAGGAGGTCTGGCGGCCACTCTACTATTCAGGGTCAGTAACATTATTTCTTGCACTTTGTTTTTTGGCATTTGCCAGCACCATTACTGACCTACCCTGCACTGAGTTTGTTACCAATAAAATTTTTTGACATACTACACTATGGGTACTCTTCCATTTTTTGCCCCTCATTGAGGGGTCAGCAGACACAGCTTCCAATATATACCACATCCAGAGGAGGGAAGCCTTCACCTGGAGGGAGTCTTTACCCGGTTGATCCATCCTGATCTTAAGGAGGTCCTGTGAGCAGAGCAGACTATCGTTTGATGACACCCCTTCCTGGGGGAGATCGATATCTGCGGAATTTAATACACACATGCGCATTTCCTATGCGCTGTCGGTGAGTGTGCATTTCTGCCATTTCTTCCGGATTCCTCATAGCTGTGCCCACTTTATTATTATATCGATGAATTAACGAACATTTGATAACGAATTTTAAGATCAAACTTTTTAGATCGAACTTTCTGCTTGTTGTTTTTTAGCGCAGCATTTTTTTTATTTGTTTATACTTGAGGCGGTTGTGATCTCCTTTAGTGCTATTAGCTGCTTACTTTTACTGTTTTACAGGAGCGCTCACTCTATTTTTTATATTTCATAACAGATACCACTCACGTCCTGTTGGTAATTCCTTGTTTTTGTGAACTTTAGGGACATGATATATTATAGGGATTCTAGGAGCTTGTGGAATTAGGTATTTGGGTTCCTTTTTTGTTAGGATACCTTTTGGTTTTAACTTTTTTCACCCAATCTTTTCATTTCCTCTTTAAATGTCTTGTTGGATCCCCTTTTAGTTTTACATAAATGGTAGCATCCCCAAGAAGTCTCATCATTTCTTGGTCACAATAGTCCCTGGTAAGGATCACAAGCCCTCCCCCTTAATCTGCTAGCCTTACAACTATTTGCTTTTTCTTCTCCAATAACCTGACATCCAATCGGCTACTCCTGATGAAGTCACATGTCGTGACGTAACGCGTAGGGTACACTGATGACGTCAAGCCGTAGACCGGAAGTGTACATAACGCCATTTTGAATGAGGGATCCGAGTCAGTCCATTCATAAAATACACTGTACAAAGAGTATTGAATCCTGTAGTGTCCCAGGTGGACACTTACATATGTGAGTGCATTTTAACATATTTTGATAAAAGTTTAATACATTTTGGATATACTTCACTATATGGAGCCTTTCATTTATCTGCGGAGCGTTTTGGAGCTTAGATGAGCTGAAGGAGGTGGAGAGCTTTTGTACCAACATACCCTCCCGGGTTAAAGGGAAAGGCGCAGTTTGACCTGCATATTCAAATCAAACCAGAAGGTGAGCGCAAAAGTGTGTCGGAGGTGAATAAGCACTGAGGGGTGACACAGGAGCACCGTGTGTGTGTGTGTATATATGTGTGTAATAGAGTGACCACACGTATTCACTTGGAGCACAGTGGTCTTAAAGGGACAGTTCACTAGCAATTTGATACAAATAAATGTTTTTTTTTTTTGTTTTGGGATACTTGCATGATGGTATATGATGCACAGGAGGCATATCGCATTACCACATGTGAAGATTTTGGAGCATTTAAGGGACAATTCACCGTTTATATTATTCATTTGGTATTTGGATACATTACTATTCGGCATATGTAGTTTATTTATATATGTGTTGATATTCATTTTATGTAGCACACATTATTGTCGCAAAGCACGATTGTATTCACATATGTATATTTATTTATTTTAGCACTTTATTGAAGTACTGACCTGCATTTTTTTGATTTATGATTTATATGTGGGAACACATTACATGCTAGCTGCAATATTTGATATATAGGAGATCCATTGCGCTATTGGTATTTCATACACACGTTATAGTAGGTTTACCAGCAAAATGATTCTTGATGTTTAATTTTCTAGAAAATTTTTCCACATCTACAAAGGCTTCAAATTTGTCCAAATGCTTTTTTAGGGTCATATTTCAGCCCCTGACTAAGCACTGCAAATTCATCTGCTGTGAACTGGACATCACTCAAATTAAATAGGCCTGTCTCTACTGTTTCTGCTTTCTTTTTCTTCCTTCCTCCTCTACACCTCCTTCTTTTGTATTTAAGGGGTGTATGGAATACTAAAGGAACAGTAAACTGAGGAAAACATCCTGGCAACTATGTACAAGTCCAAAATAGGAAATTCTCTTCTAGGAGAGCTCTCCAGCCTCTCCTGCTGTACCACTCCAGATAAAACCTCTCCTTTACCCAGCTGTCTGAAGGAATCTCTGGGCAAAGGGATCCAAAGCTTCACTTTAAATGTAACAGTCCCGGGTTTAGAGCTAGTCAGGCTTCCCACCAGAATGCCCTCTTCCCTTGTTTTGCCCAGGGGGTGCAAGATTACTCACTCAGTCCTTGTCTGTGAGCTGGTTGGGTTGGTGGCTGCCTTCAGGCCTTCTGCTGGGCTGGCTCCTTCCTTGGCTCCACAGGTGGTCCTCCCTCTGGGGACCCATGAGGTTGAGTGATCCTCCTTTCCAGGTCCTGGCCTGTAGGTAGGCCTCTTCTCACTGGGTCCCCTCCGAGGCTCTTGCATCTCAACCTTCCTCACATCTTCCACCCAAACGCTCCTGCTGCTGAGCAAGCTTAGTTTTACCTAAGGGCTGTCCTGACCCCATGCCAAGCCTCCTGCCTAGGGATTGGTCAGGATCCCCTAAGTATGCAGATCAGCCCTTCCTCACCCTCTGCTTCTAGAATCTTCTCCAAGTGTCTAGAGCAGGGGAGGTGACAAGGAACTGATCTATACAGCCTCTCAGCCCTGACCTAAATATGACCCTTTAACTTAATCTCAGGCTGCTACTCAGCCTTTCTAACTAAAAAAAAACCCTAGCTAACTAGAGAGGCGGTACATAAAGGCAAAAAGTTTTTTTAGTTTTGGATAGAGTGGAGATGGATTAGAACGCCTGTCAGTTTTTATTGCTGTCTGTGCCCCCGTTAAGGAGATTCACCCTTTTTGTCCTGTTTACCATTATCATTGAAGTAAAAGAAAATCGCAAACAGATTTGTTTTTAGATGCAATAATGGCCGCCAGTTGTCACTCTCCCTCTTCTTTCAACACTTAACACTTCATTCAAATGAAAGATTAAATTAATAAAATTAAAGAAATTAAAGTAGTTGAGAAGGCTGAAGGATTTTTACCTTCATGCATTCTAAACCTTCTGTGTGCAGCATTGCCCCCCAGCCCCCTCCCCCCCAATCTTTACCTGAGCCTCATCGCGATCCAGCAATGTGAATGACAGCCTCATCTATCCCGGGTCTCTGCCTCCTTATTGGCTGTCAATCACAGCCAGTCAACCAATGAGGAGAGAGAGGGGGCACACGCAGCAGTGGGTGCCCCCATAGCAAGCTGCTTGCTGTGGGGGCACCCGACAGGAGGGAGGGGCCTAGAGAGCCTGCGGGGGACCCGAGAAGAGGAAGATCCAGGCTTCACTGTGCAAAACCACTGCACACAGCAGGTAAGTATAGACATGTTTGTTATTTAAAAAAAGAACTTAACCTTTAAAGAAGAGGGAGCAAACCTTTTAAGTTTAGAACCATTTTAAATTGTTCATTTGAAAACAAAGGCACGCCATAGATTAACCAAATTCTCTTTCCTTCAACCACAGGTTGAAAGGAAAGAAAATTGCTTCATTCCCCCCATCAACACAATCCTTCACTCTACGCTATTGTATTCTGACAGCGGGAGGTTTCCCAGTCATCAGAATATAATGATCACTGCTTGCGGCTATAGCTGCTGGAGGTGATTGAACAAAAAAAAACTGATTGGTTTACTGAAGTCAATCGATATATCGACTTCAGTGCAACCAGCCTGCCCATTCATAAAAATTCATTTGGTTGCTGGTAGAGATGAGCGAATCGAACATGGCGAAGTGGAATTCGTTTCGAAGATCAGGAAAAATTCGATTCGCGCCGAATCCGAAAATTAGCAAACTTCAGATGCACGAATCGAATTTTCCCAAAAATGGCGGCGACATGTGTGGCGACGGAGCGGGGATCTCTGGGAAGGCGCGCAGACAAGGCGCGCTGACCCATAATGCATTCATTCATGACATGTGATCGCATTAGCCAATCAGCAGCCAGCCAGCCAGCACTGTGTAATGGTGGAGCTATAAATTGCGGCCATCTTACAATTCTCCATTAGCCTCCGGTCATTCAAGAGAGACAGACCTGTCTGTATTAGGGACAGAGTTAGGGCCAGAGAGACTTTAGGGCCACAGAATCGTTACTTAGGGACACAGAATCGTTACTCAGGGACACAGAATTGTTACTCAGGGACAGAGAATTGTTACTCAGGGACAGACACAGAATTGTTACTCAGGGACACAGAATTGTTACTCGGAGACACAGAATCGTTACTGAGGGACACAGAATCGTTACTGAGGGACACAGAATTGTTACTCAGGGACACAGAATTGTTACTCAGGGACACAGAATTGTTACTCAGGGACACAGAATTGTTACTCAGGGACAGACACAGAATTGTTACTCAGGGACACAGAATTGTTACTCAGGGACACAAAATTGTTACTCAGGGACACAGAATTGTTACTCAGGGACACAGAATCGTTACTCAGGGACACAGAATTGTTACTCGGAGACACAGAATTGTTACTGAGGGACACAGAATCGTTACTGAGGGACACAGAATTGTTACTCAGGGACACAGAATTGTTACTGAGGGACACAGAATTGTTACTCAGAGACACAGAATTGTTACTCAGGGACACAGAATTGTTACTCAGGGACAGACACAGAATTGTTACTCAGGGACACAGAATTGTTACTCAGGGACACAGAATTGTTACTCAGGGACACAGAATCGTTACTGAGGGACACAGAATCGTTACTCAGGGACACAGAATCGTTACTCAGGGACACAGAATTGTTACTCAGGGACACAGAATTGTTACTGAGGGACACAGAATCGTTACTGAGGGACACAGAATTGTTACTCAGGGACACAGAATTGTTACTCAGGGACAGACACAGAATTGTTACTCAGGGACACAGAATTGTTACTCAGGGACACAGAATTGTTACTGAGGGACACAGAATCGTTACTGAGGGACACAGAATTGTTACTCAGGGACACAGAATTGTTACTCAGGGACACAGAATTGTTACTCAGGGACAGACACAGAATTATTACGCAGGGACACAGAATTGTTACTTAGGGACACAGAATTGTTACTGAGGGACACAGAATCATTACTCAGGGACACAGAATTGTTACTCAGGGACACAGAATTGTTACTCAGGGACAGACACAGAATTGTTACTCAGGGACACAGAATTGTTACTCAGGGACACAGAATTGTTACTCAGGGACACAGAATCGTTACTGAGGGACACAGAATTGTTACTCAGGGACACAGAATTGTTACTCAGGGACACAGAATCGTTACTGAGGGACACAGAATCGTTACTGAGGGACACAGAATTGTTACTCAGGGACACAGAATTGTTACTCAGGGACACAGAATTGTTACTGAGGGACACAGAATCGTTACTCAGGGACACAGAATCGTTACTGTGGGACACAGAATTGTTACTCAGGGACACAGAATTGTTACTGAGGGACACAGAATCGTTACTGTGGGACACAGAATCGTTACTGAGGGACACAGAATCGTTACTCAGGGACAGACACAGAATTGTTACTCAGGGACACAGAATCGTTACTCAGGGACACAGAATCGTTACTCAGGGACACAGAATTGTTACTCAGGGACACAGAATCGTTACTCAGGGACACAGAATCGTTGAATTAAAGAGTATGTCAGACAACACGCAGAGGAGTGGCAGAGGAGGCAATGTTTCAGGAGCGAGCAGACGTGGCAGCAGAGGAAGGGGTCGAGGCAGCACTAGTCGCAGCCAGAGGCCAGTGCTCCCGGTGTCATCCAGCGGTCGTGTCTCCACCGACAACCCTGCCGTCATCGATTGGTTGGCTCGGTTGTCTTCCTCTTCCCAGGTCACCTCTGACACCTACAGCCAACGGTCGGTGGGTACGTCAGACACAACCGTTAGTTGGCATGGCCCGGGAGCAAGCCCACTGAAATCACGTGTCCTCTACCTGCCCCTGTCCTTTGGTGTTCCCTCACCAAGCGAAGTATCGCATGCTGTGGGCTCAGCCCCACTGTACAGTGAGGAAGAGCTAACAGAGTGCGGTCAGGAACGGGGGGAGACATCCGCCTCTTCAGCAGCCAGGCGAAGAAGTACTGGCGAGGAGAGTGGCTCGGTAGCCGGTCTAGAGACAGGTCTGTCTCCTGACCCACACGCAGCCGAGGGGGCTAGTAGTGAGGTGGAGACCCTAATTGATGATGATGAGGCTGATCGCACTTGGCAGCCTCGTCGTCATCTGCCAGGCCCGTAATCTGCCATGGGCCCCCGTACCGACTCCTCATGCTGCTGCCAGGCCCGTAATCTGTCATGGGCCCCTGTACTGCCTCCTCATGCTGCTGCCAGGTCCAGAGTGTGTCATGGGTCCCTGTACGGCCTCACATTGCTGCTGTCTCCATCGCCACACTCTGCCATGTGCCACTTTCAGGTCTCCTCACACTGCTGGTGGGTTCCATTTTGTCATAGGGTGCTGGCAGATTACGGGCCTCCCATTGCTGCTGCCAGGCCCGTAATCTGTCATGGGCCCCTGTACCGCCTCCTCATGCTGCTGCCAGGTCCAGAGTGTGTCATGGGTCCCTGTACGGCCTCCCATTGCTGCTGTCTCCATCGCCACACTCTGCCATGTGCCACTTTCAGGTCTCCTCACACTGCTGGTGGGTTCCATTTTGTCATAGGGTGCTGGCAGATTACGGGCCTCCCATTGCTGCTGCCAGGCCCGTAATCTGCCATGGGCCCCCGTACCGACTCCTCATGCTGCTGCCAGGCCCGTAATCTGTCATGGGCCCCTGTACCGCCTCCTCATGCTGCTGCCAGGTCCAGAGTGTGTCATGGGTCCCTGTACGGCCTCCCATTGCTGCTGTCTCCATCGCCACACTCTGCCATGTGCCACTTTCAGGTCTCCTCACACTGCTGGTGGGTTCCATTTTGTCATAGGGTGCTGGCAGATTATGAGCCTCCCATTGCTGCTGCCAGGCCCGTAATCTGCCATGGGCCCCCGTACCGACTCCTCATGCTGCTGCCAGGCCCGTAATCTGTCATGGGCCCCTGTACCGCCTCCTCATGCTGCTGCCAGGTCCAGAGTGTGTCATGGGTCCCTGTATGGCCTCCCATTGCTGCTGTCTCCATCGCCACACTCTGCCATGTGCCACTTTCAGGTCTCCTCACACTGCTGGTGGGTTCCATTTTGTCATAGGGTGCTGGCAGATTACGGGCCTCCCATTGCTGCTGCCAGGCCCGTAATCTGTCATGGGCCCCTGTACCGCCTCCTCATGCTGCTGCCAGGTCCAGAGTGTGTCATGGGTCCCTGTACGGCCTCCCATTGCTGCTGTCTCCATCGCCACACTCTGCCATGTGCCACTTTCAGGTCTCCTCACACTGCTGGTGGGTTCCATTTTGTCATAGGGTGCTGGCAGATTACGGGCCTCCCATTGCTGCTGCCAGGCCCGTAATCTGCCATGGGCCCCCGTACCGACTCCTCATGCTGCTGCCAGGCCCGTAATCTGTCATGGGCCCCTGTACCGCCTCCTCATGCTGCTGCCAGGTCCAGAGTGTGTCATGGGTCCCTGTACGGCCTCCCATTGCTGCTGTCTCCATCGCCACACTCTGCCATGTGCCACTTTCAGGTCTCCTCACACTGCTGGTGGGTTCCATTTTGTCATAGGGTGCTGGCAGATTACGGGCCTCCCATTGCTGCTGCCAGGCCCGTAATCTGCCATGGGCCCCCGTACCGACTCCTCATGCTGCTGCCAGGCCCGTAATCTGTCATGGGCCCCTGTACCGCCTCCTCATGCTGCTGCCAGGTCCAGAGTGTGTCATGGGTCCCTGTAAGGCCTCCCATTGCTGCTGTCTCCATCGCCACACTCTGCCATGTGCCACTTTCAGGTCTCCTCACACTGCTGGTGGGTTCCATTTTGTCATAGGGTGCTGGCAGATTACGGGCCTCTTATTGCTGCTGCCAGGCCCGTAATCTGCCATGGGCCCCCGTACCGACTCCTCATGCTGCTGCCAGGCCCGTAATCTGTCATGGGCCCCTGTACCGCCTCCTCATGCTGCTGCCAGGTCCAGAGTGTGTCATGGGTCCCTGTACGGCCTCCCATTGCTGCTGCCAGGCCCGTAATCTGCCATGGGCCCCCGTACCGACTCCTCATGCTGCTGCCGGGCCCGTAATCTGTCATGGGCCCCTGTACCGCCTCCTCATGCTGCTGCCAGGTCCAGAGTGTGTCATGGGTCCCTGTACGGCCTCCCATTGCTGCTGTCTCCATCGCCACACTCTGCCATGTGCCACTTTCAGGTCTCCTCACACTGCTGGTGGGTTCCATTTTGTCATAGGGTGCTGGCAGATTACGGGCCTCCCATTGCTGCTGCCAGGCCCGTAATCTGCCATGGGCCCCCGTACCGACTCCTCATGCTGCTGCCAGGCCCGTAATCTGTCATGGGCCCCTGTACCGCCTCCTCATGCTGCTGCCAGGTCCAGAGTGTGTCATGGGTCCCTGTACGGCCTCACATTGCTGCTGCCATGCCCGTAATCTGCCATGGGCCCCCGTACCGACTCCTCATGCTGCTGCCAGGCCCGTAATCTGTCATGGGCCCCTGTACCGCCTCCTCATGCTGCTGCCAGGTCCAGAGTGTGTCATGGGTCCCTGTACGGCCTCCCATTGCTGCTGTCTCCATCGCCACACTCTGCCATGTGCCACTTTCAGGTCTCCTCACACTGCTGGTGGGTTCCATTTTGTCATAGGGTGCTGGCAGATTATGAGCCTCCCATTGCTGCTGCCAGGCCCGTAATCTGCCATGGGCCCCCGTACCGACTCCTCATGCTGCTGCCAGGCCCGTAATCTGTCATGGGCCCCTGTACCGCCTCCTCATGCTGCTGCCAGGTCCAGAGTGTGTCATGGGTCCCTGTACGGCCTCCCATTGCTGCTGCCAGGCCCGTAATCTGCCATGGGCCCCCGTACCGACTCCTCATGCTGCTGCCGGGCCCGTAATCTGTCATGGGCCCCTGTACCGCCTCCTCATGCTGCTGCCAGGTCCAGAGTGTGTCATGGGTCCCTGTACGGCCTCCCATTGCTGCTGTCTCCATCGCCACACTCTGCCATGTGCCACTTTCAGGTCTCCTCACACTGCTGGTGGGTTCCATTTTGTCATAGGGTGCTGGCAGATTACGGGCCTCCCATTGCTGCTGCCAGGCCCGTAATCTGCCATGGGCCCCCGTACCAACTCCTCATGCTGCTGCCAGGCCCGTAATCTGTCATGGGCCCCTGTACCGCCTCCTCATGCTGCTGCCAGGTCCAGAGTGTGTCATGGGTCCCTGTACGGCCTCACATTGCTGCTGCCATGCCCGTAATCTGCCATGGGCCCCCGTACCGACTCCTCATGCTGCTGCCAGGCCCGTAATCTGTCATGGGCCCCTGTACCGCCTCCTCATGCTGCTGCCAGGTCCAGAGTGTGTCATGGGTCCCTGTACGGCCTCCCATTGCTGCTGTCTCCATCGCCACACTCTGCCATGTGCCACTTTCAGGTCTCCTCACACTGCTGGTGGGTTCCATTTTGTCATAGGGTGCTGGCAGATTATGAGCCTCCCATTGCTGCTGCCAGGCCCGTAATCTGCCATGGGCCCCCGTACCGACTCCTCATGCTGCTGCCAGGCCCGTAATCTGTCATGGGCCCCTGTACCGCCTCCTCATGCTGCTGCCAGGTCCAGAGTGTGTCATGGGTCCCTGTACGGCCTCCCATTGCTGCTGTCTCCATCGCCACACTCTGCCATGTGCCACTTTCAGGTCTCCTCACACTGCTGGTGGGTTCCATTTTGTCATAGGGTGCTGGCAGATTATGAGCCTCCCATTGCTGCTGCCAGGCCCGTAATCTGCCATGGGCCCCCGTACCGACTCCTCATGCTGCTGCCAGGCCCGTAATCTGTCATGGGCCCCTGTACCGCCTCCTCATGCTGCTGCCAGGTCCAGAGTGTGTCATGGGTCCCTGTACGACCTCCCATTGCTGCTGTCTCCATCGCCACACTCTGCCATGTGCCACTTTCAGGTCTCCTCACACTGCTGGTGGGTTCCATTTTGTCATAGGGTGCTGGCAGATTACGGGCCTCCCATTGCTGCTGCCAGGCCCGTAATCTGCCATGGGCCCCCGTACCGACTCATCATGCTGCTGCCAGGCCCGTAATCTGTCATGGGCCCCTGTACCGCCTCCTCATGCTGCTGCCAGGTCCAGAGTGTGTCATGGGTCCCTGTACGGCCTCCCATTGCTGCTGTCTCCATCGCCACACTCTGCCATGTGCCACTTTCAGGTCTCCTCACACTGCTGGTGGGTTCCATTTTGTCATAGGGTGCTGGCAGATTACGGGCCTCCCATTGCTGCTGCCAGGCCCGTAATCTGCCATGGGCCCCCGTACCGACTCCTCATGCTGCTGCCAGGCCCGTAATCTGTCATGGGCCCCTGTACCGCCTCCCATTGCTGCTGTCTCCATCGCCACACTCTGCCATGTGCCATTTTCAGGTCTCCTCACACTGCTGGTGGGTTCCATTTTGTCATAGGGTGCTGTATGGCCTCCCATTGCTGCTGCCTCCACCGCCACACTGTGGCTCCACACTCTGGTTTTGGCCCCGTGACTGCCCAAATGAGTGAAGTGTGCAGTGATTCTAAGATCGACGGCACTCATCTGCATGTCATACTGACTGACAGTATTATTTCTCTTCCCCAGCAGACTCCAAGGGCATTTAAATTAAAGGTACAGTGTTCTGCACTAATATAAAGGCTCTCTGAAGCCTAGAAACACCCTTTTTATAAGTTAAATTCGCAGCGAATATATTCGACTCGAATCGAATTTATTCCGCGAATTCGCCGAATCAGCCGAATCGAATTTTTGAATAATTCGCTCATCTCTAGTTGCTGGTGACCTGGGCAAATTTCAATTAGTCTATGGCCAGCTTAAATTTAGCCAGGTCCCTTGGCTCTATTAACCACGCTTTGCTGAATGATTACGGCTGGGGTGGAGGTTGAGAGGACTGAAGATTTCAATTAAAGCAGCAGATAGCAGCACAAGGGACACAGCACACTACTTGTATGTAATGCCCTTGTATTCTATTTGTTCGATATTTTTTGAATAAACGTATGTTTTACATTAGCAATTTAAATGTTAAATAATTCTTTCCACATTAATATTGTGCCTTACTTTAATTCTGATGCTAAAATCACCTAATCATGTCAGGCTGACATCATTAACTGACCATCCAGGTTCCTGTGGAGGCACAAGTACACAGGAAGTACTAAGTACTATCCTGCGCTTTAGACCCCGTTCACATTATGCAATTTGAAATTGCAGGAAGAATTGCCACGATTGTGTCTGTGATTCCAAATCATGGCAAAATGCGCATTTGGGTGCCATTATTCTTAATGGCACCCCAAACCCAGCGCAATCCTGCCGCAATTGTTTAAAAATTGCACAAAGCTTGTCATAAAAAAGGAGCAGGAGCTTCTTTTGGGCCACAAACACACACAGGACAGCCCATTGAATTGAATGGGCTGCCCTATGCAAACACATGGAAATGCATGTAAATCAAGCTTTAAAGATCACAAGCAGGAATTACAAATTCCTGCATTCAGTGCACATGAAGAAACATTCACACACACACCCCCTTCCCTGTTCATCCTGCCTACCTGCTAGCCAATTGGAGAACATGCTAAGGAGATTAAATTCTTGTGAACCCAGATATTTTCCCACCTTGTAAGGATAGGGCACTGTCACTGTCACTGTCACATACTTGGTCTGAAGCTAATTTGACGGAAGGGATTCCCTTGCAGCTGAGCACCCCTGAAGGTGAGAACAGGGACTGCTAGGCTGAAATAAGCACAATGCCATTTAGAAAGATCTGCTGGAAGTTACTTGCAGCGGAGTCCTATAGATAGCTATCAGCTAGTCTGTCAGGACAGATGGCAAGAACTGTTGCCCCTGGAGATGTAGCGGGACCAGAGCAGCGACCACAAGCGGGGTAGCACCCAAGGCAGAAGTGAAGTCAGGCTAGCAGGTCCAGACTGAGGAAGTGTAGTCAGGATGGTAGCCGAGGTCATACGCAAGGATCCACTGGAGCAGGCAGAAGAGTAGTCAATGGAGCAAACCAGAGTCATACACATTTGAACAAGAGAAGCAGAGTCCTTTGAACAAGCCAGGGTCAAACCAGGAGTCAGGCAGAAGGAAAGTCCAGAGGCAAGTCGGGTCAGTAACAGGTTGTCCAAAGAATACAGGATATACGAGAGCAAGGAGCACTGGTAGCTGAAGATCATCCAGCAAACTGAGCACAGCCACTGTCCTTATATAGAGCATTTGGTGCCAGTTCCAGCAGCAGATGTGCACGAAAGTGTGCCAGTGCTCACACCTATGCTAACGCATATGTGAGCCGCCGCAATATACGAATGCTCCTGTGCAAATGAGCATAGCCATATACAGAATTGGCAATCATGCCAGGTCTTCTCCTCAGTACATACATATCCTTGTTCTGCCGTCTCCTTCTCAGCACATGCTCACGTTTGTTCCAAATAGTTCCCTGACAGGCACACTACCAGAGATTAATTTATGAAGAAAAACACTTTACAAACTTTACAAATGCTTTACATATAATAATAAAGTAAATACCCTTCTTATCATTGTGTAGCACCCTCTTAGATAGGCTTTTAGACAGGCTAGGTAAATGTATTCTTTCTGGTTTCCTTGTAATCAGTGGAGCAGACTTTTATTACTTTGGTCTATTCTAGGTTTCACTGGCTGCAGGTTTGATTGCTTCCCCCTGCCTTCTAGTTGATTCTGGAATGTAGTAGACTGGAAAAAGCAAATCTGCAACCTGAATATTTATGTGGTTTCAACTAATCCCTGGGGGAGGATGCCCAGTAGGTGGCTGGGGAGTGAATAAATATTCTGAGGGACTGAGGCAGCCCTGCTCTTGTCCAGGAGGAGAAGTTCCCAGCCTAAAGGGCAGTGCAGATGAAGTTCTTACAGGAGCTCAATCAGGTACCAGCTAAGCTAGAGCTGGGGCCTACTGTTCTGAGAATGTCTGAAGCTAATCAAGGGATTTCACTGAGGATCTGATCAGGAGAGCTCAAGGGGGAGATATCTGGAAGGAAGCTTCCAAGTATCCAGGGACATTGTGAGCACAGACCTGAGTGATCCTAGAGACAGTGTGCTGCTGTCTCTTGTGCATCAGTGCCGAGTTTGCTTAAAGTGATTGTAAAGATTGAAACTTCTATTCAGACACACAGCCCGGCTTGGCCCCACCCCCTGTTCTCTGCTGACAGGTTTTGACTGACAGCAGCAGGAGCCAATGGCTCCCGCTGCTCTCTGCCAAGCCTGTGAGAGCTGGGAGAGGGGAGAAGAGCTGTTGCATATGTGCACATTGCTGTACTGATATCAGGTTCAGGTGAGTATTTAGGGGGTGCTGGGGAAGAAACCACCATTAAAAGTGTTTTTACCTTAATGCAGAGAATGCATAAAGGTAAAAAAACCTTTTTGCCTTTAGAACCACTTTAAATTAGGACCGTTCTTATGGTGCTCCAGTGCTGCTGATTCCCTTAGTTGCTATTGGAGAGACTATACTAAGAAGTTTTGTCCAAGTGAAGCATGTCCTAGTGTTTCTTCACTGTGTTGCTGGAGTGTCCCACAGCTCCCTTTACCCCATTCGAGTTTATTCAGCAATAAATCTCAAAAGACAAACTCCTAGATTGTTCATTGAGCCATAAAGTGTGACTGACACTAGCTTGGGAAAAGAACCTGTGACAAATCAGTGAGCCCTTTCAGAAGTGAGCACTACATATGGGGGCTCGTCCAGGATTTCTCTTCCCAATGGGAAGAATAAAGTTGGGGTGCTCTGTGAACTATCCAGTGTGTGTAAGAACAGAGAATTGCTGCAGTAGTATTATTCTGCTGGAGAAGCTAGCCATCAGGTGGGCACATTTTCTAGTGGACCATAAAGAGTTCATTGATCAGGTGGGTAAAGCAAGAGAGGCTCTGGCTCCAAGGAGACTGGAGGAAGAGGGGTGATATATGGAGCTGCATGGTGAGAGTGTGGAAGTGAGAGGAGCTAGTGTGTACATGTGGAATGAGAGTGCCAAGATGGTGGCGCATATATGATTCTTTGGCTATTGGACTGCGATGACTATCCAGGGTGATGCCGCAGACTGGCTGGCAGAACTGGAGGAGGAATTGCTTACAGACACCAGCGTTTACTTATCACACAAAGGGTGCTTGGCCATATATATGCAGGCGATGCAGGAAGGTGATCTCTGTGGGGAAGCGCTGCTAGATATACTACCGAACGATCTCCCACCGAATGCACTGAGGGTTAACTGCGACACCGGTTTCTGCATGGAAATGCCAGAGTGCAGCCACTTGACCACAAGAAGCAAGGCTGCTGCTAGTGAAAGTGCTGTTCAAATGCAGGTAAGTACCGGTGTATCTTCGGGGACAGGTACTAAAGGTAAAATTAAAAAAAAACATATCAGCAGGCAGGCTATTTATTGCAGAAGAGATGCAATGTCTCTGCTGCAATAACGTAAACCAACTATCCTGCTCGTAGTTGGCATTTAAACTGAGCTGTGTATGCACATATGGTAATAGGGTGCCTTAATTTCTCTTGAAGCAGACCATGGCACAATTTTAGTCCCTGTGGAAAAAAGTATAGTACTTACTGTACTGAAAATGTAATAAGTGTGCTTGGCTCTTTAATATAGTGGGGGTTTTTTTAAATAAAAGCTGCAGTTGTCCTTATTCACATCTGGGCGAGGTGGTTCTACCCATGAAGCTTGTCGCCCCAAAATAAGCTCCTGCTCTTTTTGGGTGACAAGCATCCTGTAATGTGGTTTGCTGCAATTGCAGGGACACTTATCATGCAACAATCGCGGCAGAATTGCACTGCGTTTTAAGTCCATTGATATTGAATGGAACACACGTGGTGCAATTTATCATTTTTTCACAGTGTCTGCCCATGATACAAAATGCCCAAATGTGAATGGAACCTTAATGAATACAGAAATGCATTCAGTTCAATTTTTGAATAAGCCCAGAGTTCAGCATTTATTTTACTTCAGTTTACCAATTCTTAGATGTTGAGGGCTGAATTAGTCTTCATTTTAGGCTTTCTTTTATTTTCATTTGGTGATTCAGCCACTAAGTTTGTTGTTTTTTAAAAGGACAAGCTTTCCAGCAGAATGTGTCAGTTACAGCGATGAGACTTGCCATTTACACTGACAGGGGTGCTTACAATGATCAGCTTTTATTTACGTATGTAAAACCTTTATCCCAAAAGGAAATAGACTGATGACACTGCTTATAAAGTGTGAACTGGAGTTTGGCTTCAGTGTGTTAGTGTATCTAAATCTGCTAGTCCATCTAACATTTTCCTCAGACTGCAATGCTGCTGTTCAAAGGTGCCCTATGTGCCTTCATCCAGAATGGTGACTGTATAATACAGGAGCTGTGTTTCTGGCCAGATCGCCACATAAAAACAGAGGGGAAAAGCCTAAAACAAAAGAAAAATAATGCACCCACCACATGATTGGTAAGCTGCAATATATTAAATTTTTGGTGTTGGGTTTAATACCGATTTAAATAAATAAATACAAAGAAACAATTAAAATCCACCCAACACACACACACACCTAGGATGTGTGTGCATGCTTAAAACAAACCCCCCCCCCCCCCCAAAAAAAAAAAATTGTATGACACATACTAGGTATCTCTGCGCATACCAAAGTTTGAGGAAATTATTTGAAAGTCATCATTTCGGTTTAGCACTAAGCTGATAATGTTTTAAATGTATCAGTTTTATTTTTTAACTATATTACAATGTTATGTTTTCAATGTATCACAATTTTATATTTTGAATGTATTACAATTTTAAGTATCATAGCTTTTTGCCAATTTACAGGTGGACTAAATTTTTGAGGTTTGACATATTTTATATTTATCAACTCAGCATTGTCAATTACATTTAGCCCTGGTTCTCACTGATGTGGTGCGGAATTTGCAGTGGTTTCTGTGTGAATTACGTACCACATCAGAATCATACCCCATTCATGCAAACCGCTGCGAATGTGTATGTTAAGCTAAAAACACCCCGAAAGCGGTTCACAAAACGCGTTGCGATGTGCAGAATCAGATCGCATAGGTGTGAATATCCATGCGATCCGATTCTAGTGCGGACTCAAAATGTATGGCTCCAATCACACCGCATACAAATCACGTGATTTGCACAGGAATGCGGTGCGGTTCCTGTGCGAATCACATGCGATATATCGCACCGCATATATGTGAACCCAGGCTTAACGGAAAATTGGAGATTATATTGTGTTTGTGTGTGTTAAAATTAATTTTAGAGGGTTTTTTTGTAATGATTTCATAAACATTTGCAACTTTAAGGAGACTATAGTCTTTTTTTAATGTTTAGGTCCCCTGGTTTCCAAAAAGATGATGTTTTGGAGGGTGTCTTTAGTTCAGTAGTATGCATTTTAGCACGTAGATCAAGTGCTTCAGTTGGACAACTATAAAAGAACAACATAGTATATGCCTTTTCGCCCCTGAAATAAAATTTGGATATGTATAAACAATAGCACTTTGATCGAGTGCATAATATCAGTAAACACACACACATCTCCTGTATTCATACCTTCCATGCTGCGAACGGTGCTGGATCTCTGAGCATATTTGCTAGTACAATTCTGTATACTAGTTACTTAGCAACCACCAAGCAGGCATGTGCTGTACAAAGTCAGCCATCTTGCTACACCCTGATCAGTTCAGGCTCAGTAGAGAGTGCACATTTTATACACAAGAGGAGGTTCTGAGTCATATGGATTCAAGTATTCCACAGATGTGTTAAAGCATTGTTACTGCCTATATAACATGAGCCAATTTAGTTATAGTAAACAGTATATACATATATTTAATTATCCACTAGTAGAATGCAGATGATGTCATTTTGTGACTGGTTTGACCAGAAAAACCAGCTCTGATCTTTTTGTACTAGATCTTGTCTTAGGTCTCCTCCCCAGCTCCCCCTCCTCACAGACTCATTGAGCTGTGCTTTGTTTTTAATCAATGACATCTGAAACAAAAGGGGCTGTGAATGACAGATCTAGGGGGTGTGGATGATGCAAAACCAAAACAGCCCAGAAAAGAAGGAAAGAAGGATTTTGGTAATACATAGATTTTAATTTACAAGGTGCATGTGCGCCATGCTGGAAATAGTTTTTTCTTTTTTTTCAGTTCTCCGTCAGAATACCATCATACGGTGGTCTCTTCTATAATAGATGAATAGTTTAAAATTGAGGAGGTGATACAAATGTACTAAAATGTAAATGTCCGAAGCAATTATATTATTATTATAATACAGGATTTATATAGCGTCAACAGTTTGAGCAGTGCTTTACAAATTGCAATATGTGAAACCTGGCTCAGAGATTGAAAAACACATATGTTTGTAAACATGAAAAAAAGGGCAAAAAACATTATAAGTGCACTTTACTCAAACAATAGTGACTTTGGGCACTTGAGGTTTACGGGGATACAAACACTACACCCACATATGAGAGGGGTTAACACCATTAAAACCTTCTGCCAAATGGAAAAGACCGTGGACAATGCACTCCAAAGGGTTAAAGTGTTTATGAACTAAAACAAATGTATATAATGCCGCTTACCCATGCTTAAAGTGGAACTAAACCCTCCTATCCTTTGCAGCCATAGAAACTGCCATCCTATGGCTAGTGCACACAATCAAAAAAAAATCGGACAAAAAAATACCACTTTTGAAGCAATCGTATGATAATCTGATAGTACACAGTTTTCGAAAGCGACAGTTCATGTGAAATTATCTGAAGGGATAAACATGAAAAATTTACTCATATGATACCAAAATGTACAATTTTTGTTTAATCAGTACAGTATTCATCTGGAAAAAAAAACAAGACCAAGACCGCACATGCTCAGAAATTAAAGAATACATTACATCACTTCCGAAGTTGTATTTTGTCATACGAGAATTTTCGGAACTTTAATAACCTATTCATTTTCAATATGAAACTAGCATGCAGAAAAAAAAAGGATGATCATTTATCTGATATTCTCATCGTTTGTACAAGTCTTTAGCCTTTGTTTGATCAGTAGTTGCCATGGTACTACATAAGTGATCAGCATTGACACCAATTATTTGATGGCTTCACAGATCGGTTGAAATCTAACAAAAGCACACTAGTAACTGTAATAGTTATCATCCGAGGCATGCCTTGAATGTAATTTGTTGGGAAACTGTTAAATTGGGTTCTGTTCCATTTTATATGTGATGGCTGCATTAGTTGTCTTTCTAGGCGCTTTTCCTTTATTTTCACCTGATCATGCCAATAAGTCTGTTATTTTTCAACTTATTGTAACAGACCAGGCTGTGCAACACAAGTGTCAATTATAGGGTTGAGACAAACCATTTAACACTGGCAAGGGTGCTTACAATGATCAGCTTTTATTTATGTAAAACCTTTTATCCTTAAAAGAAAAAAACTGATGGGCACTGATGCACAATGATGGGAACTAATGAGGCTGCACTGATAAGGCGGTACTGATGGGGCTGCACTGATAATTAGGGCACTGATGATTAGTACCCTGATTATCAGTGTAAACAAAGTACTGACAGCCTTGCTGGTTATCGACTGTCCTTTCCTTACACAGACATAGCGTGTGATGAAAATGCTGCTGATAACCCACAAGTCTGTTTGCATGTGATCATCTGTGATTAGACACAGCTGATCACATGGTAAATGGCCACTGTGATTGGCCCTTTACCGCGATCTGTGATCAACTGTGTCCAAAGGGTACAGCGGTCACAGCACACAGGGTCCAGGGAGGGCATCCATGGACCCCTTTCCAGAACTATAGCTTTGCCTACACTGCAGTACTTAAATGGTTAAACATGTGTTTTTCCCTGTATGTATACATGTGCGTAAATATTCTTCTAGCTTTCTTGGGTTGTGTCATATGCGTGTATTTGTGTGATAGGGCCCGTTCACACAAGGAGCAGATATACAATCCTTTACTATAAGGGAATGCAGTTCTTGTGTTGGGCACAACCACTGTGTCCTAATATACCATGGGGGTGAGTGCGGACTCCCAAACATACTCTGTATGCATTTGGGGGCCTGCACCCGCCCCCATGTTATAGTAGGACATGGCAGCTATGCCCGTGCAGCCATGTGTTCCAGTAGAAACTAATGGAATGCCAGCATGGGGGTCTATGAAACAGCTGTGCATCCTCGTGCTGGTAGAAGATGGCCCTGATCTAGGGTTGCCACCTCATCCCTTTAAAACTGAACACATATTAATTATACAGGTTCTGTGGCTGAATAAGGTAGTAATTAAACTCAGTGCCTTATCTGCATTAAAGTGTCACTAAACCCAGGAAACTGCATTCACTCCATATATGGCTTACAAGGGATGACGGCACTACTTGTTACCACACCTGTTATTTTTCTAATATCTAAGGTAAGCGGCATCATTGGAAGGTGGTGGAAGAACTATTTGTTGTAGTGATTGATCTCAACACAGGTGGATTTAATATATAAACGGACTAAAAGGTGGTGGACTTTTTAGACTGTATTATACAGCGTTTCGGGGGATATTATCTTTATTGATTCACTATATATACATTTTTAATATATTTAATTTGGATGTTTAATGATAATTTTGGGGTCACTCACATTTGTATTTGTATGGTATTAGGTAGTTTTATGTAGCCATATGAGTTCACAGGCAAAATAATTTTTGATTGTGCTGAGTCTTATTTTATTTCATTAGATATTCTTTGGTGTGGGAACAAATGACAAATAGCTGCAACAATCAAGTTAACACATTGAAGTGATACTAAACCCAGGACCCTGCATTCACTATATCTGGCCTCCCATAGTACACACAACATGGAAATGCAATTATTTTAGTAAATATAAACTGCTAAATATCTTTTCCTATCAGCAGTTACAGCAGTCTTGTGACTTCTATCAGTATCCAGCAGAGCACTGGTTAAAGCTTGTAGGATGTTTTCTTTCTGCTCTTGGAGGATGGAAGTCCCCTGACCTCTGTCTGGACAGTACTGATTGGCCTTGTGCTGATCACATGCACTCTCTCAAGAAAAACAAAAACCTCTATAGCAATACACACCAAACGTAGCATGTACAGAGTATCTGCACAAGATATGTCTTATCAGGATATAAGAGGGGGGACACTGGAAGAAGTGGAGGATCAGAGAAGACAGGATCAAATATGCAGAGGATTAACTCTTTAGGTTCCACAGTGAGTATATGGCTCCATGTACGCGGGACGTTTGGAAAGCACTTCTGAACGATGGAAGTTGACTGCTGGAAAACGTAGGTTAAAAAACGGCTGTTTAGCCACGTTTGCATACCGCATTTATGAGCGTTTGTGTTTAGAAGTGTTTTTTTTAAGATAACCTCAGGAGACCTTCCCAAATGCCCAGAATGCACTGAAAAACAGTAAAAAAAAAAAAACTGTTTCATACATTTTGAGAGAAATAGAGAGCAGAAGCAGAGAGAGCAGTATTTGTTGAGATTACCTGTCTTTTGTAGTTGTATTCACTATGGATCCCATCATGAGCATAATGCAGCACGGTCTACCATTTTTCCTTCACGCAAAACCTGGAACTGACTGTGCTAGTGTGCTAAGTCCATTTGAATACATGGAAAACGCTTTGCATGCATGTCTGATTATGAATAAAGGCTCTGGACAACATTTGGATATGAAACAATTAAAAAACACTTCTAAACACAAACGCTTATAAACGCTGATAAAATCTACTCCTGAACGCAAGTTTGGTGCGTTCAAAAAAACTACTGTAAACTCAACTGCCTGTAAACAACTGTAAACGACACAGTGTACATAGACACATAGGAAAACATTCAGAGACTGCTGGAAAAAAACACAGAAAAGCTCCTAAATGTGAGTTTATCAGCTGCTGTGTACATGAACCCTAAGGCTTCATGTACACGGGACACTTCTGAACGATGGAAAATGACTGCTGGAAAAAGTAGGTTAAAAAACGTCTGTTTAGCCGAGTTTGCATACCGCATTTATGTGTGTTTATGAGCGTTTGCGTTTAGAAGTGTTTTTTTAAGATAACCTCAGGAGACCTTCCAAAATGCCCAGAATGCACTGAAAAACAGTAAAAAAAATAACTGTTTCAGACATTTTGAGAGGAATAGAGAGAGCTGAAGCAGAGATGGCAGTACAGGTGAAACTCTAAAAATTAGAATATCCTGCAAAAGTTCATTTATTTCAGTAATGCAACTTAAAAGGTGAAACTAATATATGAGATAGACTCATTACATGCAAAGCAAGATAGTTCAAGCCGTGATTTGTCATCATTGTGATGATTATGGCTTACAGCTCATGAAAACCCCAAATCCACAATCTCAGAAAATTAGAATATTACATGCAATCAATAAAACAAGGATTGTACATAGAACAATATCGGACCTCTGAAAAGTATAAGCATGCATATGTACTCAGTACTTGGTTTGGGCCCCTTTTGCAGCAATTACTGCCTCAATGCTACGTGGCATGGAAGCTATCAGCCTGTGGCACTGCTGAGGTGTTATGGAAGACCAGGATGCTTCAATAGCGGCCTTCAGCTCTTCTGCATTGTTCGGTCTCATGTCTCTCATCTTTCTCTTGGCAATGCCCCATATATTCTCTATGGGGTTCCGGTCAGGCAAGTTTGCTGGCCAATCAAGCACCGTAATCCCATGGTCATTGAACCAGGTTTTGATGCTTTTGGCAGTGTGGGCAGGTGCCAAGTCCTGCTGGAAAATGAAGTCGGCATCCCCATAAAGCTCGTCTATGGAAGGAAGCATGAAGTGCTCCAAAATCTCCTGGTAGACGGCTGCGTTGACCCTGGACCTAATAAAGCACAGTGGACCAACACCAGCAGATGACATGGCTCTCCAAATCAACACAGACTGTGGAAACTTCACACTGGACTTCAAGCATCTTGCAGTGTGTGCCTCTCCATTCTTCCTCCATACTCTGGGTCCTTGGTTTCCAAATGTGATGCAAAAGTTGCTGTCTTCAGAAAAGAGGACTTTGGACCATTGAGCAACAGACCAGGTCTGTTTTTTTTTTAGCCCAGGTAAGACACTTCTGACATTGTTTGTTCTTCAGGAGCAGCTTGACAAGAGGAATACGACATTTGAAGCCCATGTCCAGGATCTGTCTGTGTGTGTTGGCTCTTGATGCACTGACTCCAGCCTCAGTCACTCCTTGTAAAAGTCCCCAACACTTTTGAATGGCCTTTTCCTGAAAATCCTCTCCAGGCTGCGGTCATCCCTGCTGCTTGTGCACCTTTTTTCTTCCACACTTTTCCCTTCCACATAACTTTCTATTAATGTGCTTTGATACAGCACTTTGGGAACATCCAACTTTTTTTGCAATTACCTTTTGAGGCTTTCCCTCCTTATGGAGGGTGTCAATGATGGTTTTCTGCACAACTGTCAGGTCAGCAGTCTTTCCCATGATTGTGATTCCTACTGAACCAGACTGAGAGACCAGACTGAGATTTAAAGGCTCAGAAACCCTTTGCAGGTGTTGTGGCTTAATTAGCTGATTAGAGTGGGACACTTTGAGCCTAGAATATTGCACCTTTTCACAATATTCTAATTTTCTGAGATTGTGGATTTGGAGTTTTCATGAGCTGTAAGCCATAATCATCACAATTATGACAAATCACAGCTTGAACTATCTTGCTTTGCATGTAATGAGTGTATCTCATATATTAGTTTCACCTTTTAAGTTGCATTACTAAAATAAATGAACTTTTGCACGATATTCTAATTTTTCGAGTTTCACCTGCATGTGTTGAGATTACCTGTCTTTTCTGGTTGAATTCACTATGGATCCCATCATGAGCATAATGCGGCACGTTCCACCATTTTTTCCTTCACGCAAAACCTGGAACTGATTGTGCTGGTGTGCTAGGTCCATTTGAGTACATGGAAAACACTTTGCATGCATTTCTGATGATGAAAAAAGTCTCTGGACAGCATCTGGATATGGAACAGTTAAAAAATGCTCCTAAGCACAAACGCTTATAAACGCGGATAAAATCTACTCCTGAACGCAAGTTTGGTGTGTTCAACAAAACAACTGTAAACTCAACTGCCTGTAAACGACTATGTGTACATGGACACATAGGAAAACATTCAGGGGCTGCTAAAAAAAACCAGAAAAGCTCCTAAACATGAGGTTATCAGCTGCAGTGTACATGAACCCTAAGGCTCCATGTACATGGGACACACTGATGAAAACTGACTGCTGGAAAATGTAGGTTAAAAAACGCCTGTGTAGCCGCGTTTGCATACCACGTTTATGTGCATTTGCGTTTAGAAGAGTTTTTTTAAATATAACCTCAGGAGACCTTCCAAAATGCCCAGAATGCACTGAAAAACAGTAAAAAAATAACTATTGTACACATTTTGAGAGAAACAGAGAAGCAGAGAGAGCAGTATGTGTTAAGATTAGCTGTCTTTTTTTTGTAGTATTTGGATGTGTTCCAGCTCATTTCTGTGCAGAAATTATTGCAGCAGTGTCTAACATATTTTCTTTCATGCAAAACCTCAAAGTATGGTGTACCAGGTCCATTTGAGTACCGGGAAAACGCTTTCCATGCATTTTTCATGATGAAAAAAGGCTCTGAACAGCATCTGGAAATGAAAGAGTTAAAAATTTTCCAAATGCTTATAAACACGGTTAACCGCGTTTACATGCGTTTGGCATTTGAAACGCTGATAAAATCTACTCCTGAATGCAAGTTTGGTGCGTTCAAAAAATTACTGTAAACTCAACAGCCTATAAACGACGATGTGTACATGGACACATAGGAAAACATTAGGGAGAGTTCAGGGGCTGCTGGAAAAAAACCGCAGAAAAGCTCTTAAACGTGAGTTCATCAGCTGCAGTGTACATTGACCCCCGGTTCACATATATGCGGCCGTACGGGCTGCGTTTTTGCACAGGCATGAGAGCCCATTCATTTGAATGGCCTCCTGTGCCCGTGACACGCAGGGAAGAAGTCCCTGCACTTCTTTGGAAAACGCAGCCCGCAGAGGAACCTCGGTTCCCAGTACGGTTGCATTTTCCAGTGCAGGCAGCATGCCATTAGAACTAATGGCACCCGCCCGCGGGTCCGCATTTCTCTGTGCGGGTGGTGCGGCTGCACGGATTTTCGTGCGGATCTGCAGCGGCACCACCCGCACAGATGTGAACCTGGGGAGCCTAACAAGCATGCTTTACTGCATACAGACTGATTTTACTGTTGTGGGTTTAGTAACACTTTAAATTAGCCACAGAACCTGTTTAAGTAATGTGTTCAGTTTTAAAGAGATGAGGCAGCAACCACGGGCAGACTGATCATTCAAGCACTGCCCAAGGGTCAGTAGGGGGCCCCATGAAATGCCTCTGGTACCTTTAATAGGCTTTTTTGGGTGTGCTTTGAGTGTGGGTAAGGACACAGGGGCCACATGAAATGCCCCTCGTACCTTTTATAGGCCGGACGGTGGCACTGCAGGGTCGGGTGGCTGTTTATAAACGGCCTCCCCGCACCCTGCTTGTGCGCGCTCCCTCAAGCCGTGCAGCACCGCGATCCGGTGCCCGCTGTGCTCTGACACAGTGAAACACCGATCGTCGCGCGGGACCTCTGTACGAGGTCCTGATCATGTGATTACTGATTGGCCAATCAGTGATCACATGCAAAGTAGTAAGCAAGATGTCACTTGTGAGGTCACATGGTACAAGGCTATTCACAACAGCCTTGTACCATGTGACAAGCTGTCACCAATCACAGCTCACTCAGTACTTCTCAATGACTGCAAGAATGCACACAGAGAGAAAGAGAAATGATTGCTTTTACAGCCTTTATGGGTGCAAAAGCAATCAGTGTAAAAAAAAAAATCATCACCCCCCACAAGTAGTACAGTGTCACCACGGTGACACTGTACTGCTAGGGTGACAGTATGTAAAAAAATAAAATAAAAATAAAAAATAATATAAAAAAAAAAAAATGTAAAAAAAAATGTTTAAAAATTATAATTTTTGGTTATAAACTAATTTGGATTTTTTTTACTAAAAAGATAACGGAATACATTTTGGCAAAGATTTATGATGAAATATTATTTATTTGCAAAATTTTATTAAAAAAACACTTTTTTTCAAAATTTTTGGACTTTTTCAATTACAAAAAAAAAAAAATCCTAGCAGTGAATAAATACCAAAAATAAAGCTTTATCTGTCTCAAAAAAAATGGTAAAAAATTCACATGGGTACAGTGTTGCAGGACCGCGCAATTGTCATTCAAAGTGTGATAGCTCTGAAAGCTGAAAATTGCCCTGGTCAGGAAGGGGGTAAAAGTGTCCAGTCTGGAAGTGGTTAAGTGTGGGCAAGGACACAGGGCCCTATGATCCCCTATTGCCTGGGGGCCCCATGAGTTGTCAGTCTGCCCCTGGCGACAACCCTACCCTGAATGGGAGAAGCATGTCTGTTCCTTGTGTAATCGGCCCTAGAATACTTTAAAACACAGAGCTATTTTTTTAACTGATCTGTATGCAATGCAAATTTGTGTGCCAGTATACACAGGCCCATTAAAAACAAGATACCACATTTAAATCAGTAAAGAAAAAAGTACGAGTGCCTAAATAAAAGTGCACCAGCCAGAAAAACACGTTTTCATGCTGTCTGCAGCACGTGTTCCGTGGCGTCACAATTTAGGAAAATATAGAAAAAAAACTACCTTTGTTCTTACGCATTAACAATGAACAATTGGTTTTACATGTGATGTATACAAACACACCCGGCTACAAACTGAGACAAGGGAAGTCCAGAAGAGGGCGTCCACACACAGAGCGAGGATGGTGATTGGAGTGATTAGTGTCATGTGACCAGTAGCATCACAAGGAGGAAGTGGAAGTATACAGGGAACTCGGAGGAGAGGGGTTGCCAGGTTCTGTGGAGTATATAATACGGAAGTGCGGGTATAGAGAAGGTAATGTATACGGTCTGTAATGTATAATGTGGGTGTCACTGTGCTATGGTATCATACTACAAGGGGAACACAGGGACCTGACAGACAGAAACAGAGGGACAGGTGGTAGCAATAAACTGGTCCTATATGCTGGGAGTACAGGTGAGCTGTGTCTGTGGGACTTTACACTGGCTCCAGGAGAGTGATGCTGCCTTGTCTTATTATAGGAACACTCACATCAGTGATTATATATATATATATATATATATATATATATATATATATATACATACACATACATACACACACACACCAAATGTAATCAGGAAATGAGGTGCTGGGGCTGATAGATACACTCCTCTTACTGTATGTGGGTAGGATGGATAGACAAATGTTGGGGGGGGGAGTGTGACCTACTGTCTGTAGCACCATAGACACAGCTGTACTGGGGGACATTATTATTATATAGCGCCAACAGTTTGCTCAGTGCTTTACAATGAAACGGGAGACAATACAGCAACAATACAGTTCAATACAAGAGGGCCCTGCTCCTTGGAGCTTACAATCTAGGAGTAAATATTATTATTATACAGGATTTATATAGTGCCAACAGTTTGCTCAGTGCTTTACAATATAAAGGGAGACAACACAGTTCAATACAAGAGGGTTAGGAGGGCCCTGCCCCTTGGAGCTTACAATCTAGGAGTAAATATTATTATATAGGATTTATATAGTGCCAACAGTTTGCTCAGTGCTTTACAATATAACGGGAGGCAATACAGTTCAATACAAGAGGGTTAGGAGGGCCCTGCTCCTTGGAGCTTACAATCTAAGAGTCCATCTCATCCCCACCTGTCACTAAACAATATCCTTACTCTTCAAAAATAATCCATACACACCCACTACTTAACCACTTGCCCTCCAGAGGATTTACCCCCCTCCCCCTTCCTGACCAGGCCATTTTTTTGTGATACGGAGCTGTATTATTTTAACTGGCAATTGCGTGGTCATGCAACGCTGTACATAAAATTTATGTAATTTTTTTTCCCCCACAACTAGACCTTTCTTTCGGTGGTATTTGATCATCTCTGTGGTTTATTTTTTTATAAACAAAAAAAGGCAGTTAATTTTGAAATAAAAACAATATTGCGTGTTTTTGAAAAAGAAAAGACAACTATATTTTTGACTTTTTGCTATTAAACATGTCCAGTAAATCAGATTTTGTCAAAAAATTAAGGCCAAAATGTATTTTGCTACATGTCTTTGCTAAAAAGAATCCCAATATGTGTAAATTAATTGGTTTATGTGAAAGTTATAGCGTTTACAAATGGCGGTATATATTCTGGGATATTTTTTTTTCTTAAATTTTTGCTAGTAATGGTGGCAATCAGCAATTTATAGCGGAACTGCGGCGGGCATTCTGACACCGGGGGGGGGGGGGGAACTGACTTGGTGTCGCCAACACAGTGATCAGCGTTAATAAAAAGCATTGACACTATACTAATGGCACTCGGCAGGAAGGGGTTAACATGAGGGGTGATCAAAGGGTTAACTGTGTGCTGTTTTAGTTCTTCACTGTAAGCACATTGCTTTGCACAGCCATGAAAAGCGCTGTGCCGGAGCTGACAGGGAGGAGAACTGTTTAGTTTACTAACAGTTCTCAGCCCCAAACCCCCCCCCCCCCCGGGACCCGGTGATTGACAGCTACGGCTGCGCAGGTAGGGCGCACGTGCCCCCTACCCGGAAATGTGTAATTTTGCGCACCCTGGTCAATGGTCCTGTTATCTATTTTCCATGAAATTCTTTCTTACTCTGTTTTTCTGTCTCCTTGTAATGTCCTCTGTGAGCTCCCGAATCTCTCCTTTTTCCCCCCTCACTTCCATTTGTTAAGATTGAGCAGCATATTCGTTGGAGTCATGTGCACTTCTTTACGCAGACTACAAATTCCATAGTTCATAGTAAATCTCAGGAGCAAGCAAGTACTCGGGTATATGGTGATGCTATCATAAACAAATATAGCACACAGCACATGCAAACATTATTTACATTTTTTGCAAATGTATGCTGTGCTTGTGTTTATGATGGTACAGACCTTTACCTGAGTAGAGCAGTGCAACGCCATTCTTGTCAATAGAAGGCTGTATATTCTCGAGCATGAATGCATACATAGGTTGCATGCGCATATGTAAATGGTGTTCACACCACATATGTGAGGTATCACCACAAATGGTATAGTGAGAGCAATAATTCTAACACTAGACCTATGTAGCTCTAAACTGGTCACCTGTAAAGGCTTTTACAGCATCGCCTATAGAGATTTTTAAGTACCGTAGTTTGTCGCCATTCCATGCAATTTTAAATCGTGACATGTTAGGTATCTGTTTACTTGGCATAACATCATCTTTTATTTTTTACCAAGCGATTGGGTATTATATTTTTCTTTTGTGCATTACAATTCATAATAGTGTTTTTAAAAAAAAAAATGCTGTGCACACACCGTGTGACATTAAAGAAAATTGC
Source organism: Staurois parvus (assembly GCF_062004578.1). NCBI lineage: Eukaryota > Metazoa > Chordata > Amphibia > Anura > Ranidae > Staurois > Staurois parvus. The sequence goes on along the minus strand of NW_028319936.1, from coordinate 2,705,273 downwards.
AACACCCACCATTTTATTCTCTATAGTCTCTGCTTAAAAATACATATAATGTTTGGAAGTTCTAAGTCCTTTTCTAGCAAATAATAGAGAAGAAATACAGTGGACTGGGAAATACAGATTTATAATGTAGCAAAAAATACTGATTTTTAAATGTAAACAAAGTCAGAATTGGCCTGATCTTAAAGTGTTTATACTTTCCTGCCCTGTGCAGTGGTATTGCACAGAGCAGGTTTGAACCTCCTCTTCTGGGGTCCACCACTGCCTCTCTCAGCTCCTCCTGTTCAGTGTCTGCCAGCATAGCAAGCTGCTTACTATGGAGGCACTCACGCAAGCTCATTCCTGAGCTGGGCTGTTCATTCATAGACGCACACAGTTCAGCACCACCTCCCGCTCTATCCTCACAGAATTTGATTGATAGCATCATTAGCCAATGGCTCCCACTGCTGCCTCTCTGTCCTGTGAATGCAAGGAGAGAGCCGCTACAAACTGGCACAGCGCTGGAACGAGTTAGGGCTTGGGTAAGTATTTAGGGGGGAGGGGGTGATACTGCTACTGGGATGGTTTTAAAGCGGAGTTCCATTCAAAAGTGGAAGCTCGCCCACCCCAACTCACAGCCCTCTGGGGAACGCAACAGGTCCCAGAGGACTGTGGCCCATTCCCAAAGTACTTTGCATATGGGCAGTAGGGAACCGGCTGTGAAGCCACAAGGCTTCACTGCCTGTTTCCCTTAGTCAAGATGGCGACACCAGCACACGACAGCTGATTGAAGAATTGGCTCAGGGTGTGGACACTGCTGGATGCCTGGACAGGTAAGTGACCTAATATTAAAAGTCAGCAGCTACAGTATTTGTAGCTGCTGATGTTTAATTTTCTTCTTTTTTTGGGGGGTGGGGGGCAGAACGCCACTTTAATGCAGAGAATATATTAAGGTAAAAATGTCTTGGCTTTAGAACCACATTAAAATAATCCAGCTCTTGATGCTTTTATTCTCCTTTCACTTGTGGCACCTATGGCCCTGCCAGTCTATTGTTTGTGTGCTCACAAGTTTATGTGAGTGGACAAATTTGTGTTAATATTTAAGGAAAATGTGAAGCCTGCACTTGCTACTTTTTTTTCTGCAAAATCTAGTTCCCTGGCTCTTATTTTTACCCCTTTGTTTCATTACTTCGTAATTTACATGGAAAAAGTATGTAAAATAGGACATCTGACTGATATGCAAGTCAGTGACTGAAAAATAATTAACCCAGTGGGTCAGGTTTCATTAGACTTGTAAAGGCTCATTCACATGGGGCATATCAATGCGTATACCTATGCGAGGACCATATTTACCCGCACAAGATCCCCGTGCAGAAATTTCCATTGTTTATTGGGACACAGTGGCTGCACAGACACAGCCAGTGCTTCCAATGTGAAATCTGTGCGGGTGCATGTCCCCGAACGTAAACCGTATGCGTTCAGGGACACAAATGTCATAATGGAAGCAGAGGCTGTGTCCAAGCAGCCGCTGCTTCTCAATAGACATCAATGAGCTCTCGTGCCCATGCAAAACGCGGCCCGCGAGGCCGCAAATGTGTGAACCAGGGCTTACAGTATAAGGTTGGCAGACTGCCCAAATTCTGCTTCTATAGGAAAAGACCAGTTTGGGTTCAGTGGACACCACTGGCTGACCAAAATATTTGTTTATCGAGTTTTTCTTCTTTGGCCGATTTGCTTTTGTTTCCCCCCTGAGATAAAGCAGGTTCTGGGTGTGTCTGCAAAGTCGTAGTCTTCACATAAACATGGATGTTTAGAACAATTTGCGCATGCATGTTTATGCAACAGTCCCTAGTCTTTGTAATTAGCTTTAAAGTGCTGATTTTTTTCCAGTTATTGATTATGAAAAGGTATTTGCACTGAATGATCATTTTGGCTGTATTCATGACAATATGTTCATGTGAAGTTGTAATGTACCCTTAATGTGTTTCTCTTGTCTTTTCATATTTTAGGCCGGGACACTACTTTAACTGTATATTGCCGCAGATGAAGAGACGTTTATAATGACAAAGCAGGAATCTTTTCTGTGTATGAGAGCTGGTGATCATGTTTTAAGACTGGATTTGAGGATGCTGTAGAAATATCACAAACTGAAAGAAAAATGGAGAAAACAGCCATTCCCGCGGTGCAGATAGAGAAACTGGTAGCCACCACTCCCCTAATGCCTGGAGACAGTTATTTTTCCTACAAGGTACTAATATATTTCAGCTAATCCAACATACAGTACATATGGTAACACTGGGTTGCTTGAAGAGCGCTCAGCAGTGGCATCCTCCATGTTTCTCTCATGACAATTTTTCATTTAAATTGATTGTACTTAATTTTATTTAAAGAATAACTCTGGGATAGGCAAAAAAAATCCCCCATTTGTACACCCCCCTACACTATACAGTTAATAACATTTTGAAAACCCTTGCCATTTAGGACAAAAGTCTAACTGAATTTTCATGACCTCATCTCTGTAATTCAAAAGATAACAGCATCTGCTCTGTCAAGGAAGAAGTGTAACAGCAGAGATTACATCATATCCTCTCCTCTCTCTCTGTAGTATACGGAAACTACAGTTCCCATCAACCATGGGGGAATTGTAGTGAATGTGGGTGGGTACACTAGGCCTGTGCATGTGGAATGTGTCTGTGAGTCTTGGTCCACCCACCACTGCAGGTGGGGCTGAATTACATAACTGCTATCTGGAGAAAGAACTACAGAAGGGCCAAGACCAGTGCTGCGGGAAAAGGAGGCATAGCAGCCTCAGGTCTTACAAACAGGAAACCAAAGAGGATTAGCGGTTTGATTTGAAAATGAATAGAGAAATTACTGAGTGAAATAGAAGATGGATGACATATTCAGTAGGGATGCACCAATACCCTTTTTTGATCGTCAACTTTGGGTACTATCAGCAAAGAGTAGCACGATTTGAACAGGAGTGCGACTTCTATCCAAATCGCATGCAGTTTCCCTACTGCTCCTGTGTGAACCCACTGTTGTCATAGTCTGAGTTTACACAGGAGCGGTGCTGGAAACCTCCCTGCACCAAACCCATGCTGTCACAGAAGTAAAAGCTGGGGATTTGAAATCCCTGCGACTTTCTCTCTAAGTGCAGGGATGACTGTACAGGCTAGACGGTATCTGTATCGGTGCATCCCTAATATTCAGTGAAGGTTGGAGATCAGCAACAAGGACATGTAAAGAAGTTTTTTGCCTTGAGTTCTGCTTTAAAGACAAAATTTATGTGGACGTATAAATGTTTGTAATCCACATATGTGTTATTTGCTTCAGCATGATCATAATGGAGTTCAAGACAAAACATACAGCTATCTGGAGAAGACTTGTGATCGTAGTACAGTGCAGTATAAAAATAAATGTCAAAATCCTTATTCTCCAAAAATAGTTCATACACATCCACTACCTAATGACCCTCTAATCTATTTTTCATTAACTTATTTCTTACTGTGTTTCCCTGCCTCCTTGTAACATCTTTCATGAGGTCCTGAGCCTCTGCTTTGCCCCATCACTTCAGTTTGTTTTGAACAAGCACTCAACATCAGTTGAGGTAATGTGCACTGCTGTTTGCACACTAAAAAATAACATAGTACAGTGGTATCTCGTTTTACGAATGTCTCGGTTAACGTAATTTTCGGTTTACCAATGAAAATCCATTGAAAATAATGCCTCGGTTTACACTTTTTTTACAGTTTTTTTTTTTGCAATACGAAGTGTATGCCAGTGCCGATTTTTAAATGCAATTACTGGCTTTTTTTCTTCACTATAGCTCACAAGATTTGCTGCCACTTTCCCCGGAGTTACAGAAAACTGTTTCTTTTAAGAAACTAAAAGGAAACTTTTGTTTCTTTTAACTCCAGGAAATAAACTAAAAGGAAACTTTCTCTCTTTTAGCTGGGGGGGAAAGTGACCGTTGAATTTCTGAGCTATAGTGAAAAAAAAACAAAACAGTAATTAAATTTAAAAACCAGCACCATAATATATGAAACAACGGTGTGGGGTCCCCCCTCCCATCCATACCAAGTCCTTTGGGTCTGGTATGGATTTTGAAGGGAACTCCCACGCCAAAATGTTTAAAAAAAAAAAGGCATGGGTGTCCCTTTCAAAATCTATACCAGACCCTTTTCTGAGCATGCAGACCGGCAGGTCAATCACGATGCCCTCCACTTCCGACCTGCCGGGCTGCATGCTCAGTTAAGGGTCTGGTTTTGATTTTGGGAGGGACCCCAATGCTTTTTTTTTTTTTTTTTTTTTTTTAACTTTGGCGTGGGAGTTCCCCTCAAAATCCATACCAGACCCGAAGGGCTTGGTATGGATGGCAGGGTGAACCCCATGCCGTTTTTTACATTTTTTTAATTGCCGGCAATTCTCTTACATTCAGCTGTCAGTGGGGAACCCCACTGTTGAGACAGGATAGGTTTTTCTGAAAAGTTTTCAGGGATCGCCTAAAATTTGACAGAGTACAGGATAGTCAGACAGATTGGGGTAGGGAATTCCATAGAATGGAAGAGGCTCGGGAGAAGTCCTGGAGGTGAGCACTAGTGGAAGTGACAAGGGAACTAGAGAGCAGGAGGTCTTGGGAAGAATGAAGAGACCGATTTTGGTTGGTATTTTGAGACTTGGTTAGTGATGTAGCTGGGGTCCTGTGGATGGCCTTTCAAGTTGTCGTTAGTAGTTTGAATTTAATTTGTTGGGTGAGTGCCAGCCAATGCAGGTATTGGCAGAGAGAGGTGGCAGACACTAAACGGGTGATAAGTTGGATGAGCCTGGCAGCAGCATTCATATTGGACTGGAGGGGGGATAGCCTATGTAAAGGTAAGCCAAAGAGGAAAGTTGCAGTAGTTGAGGCAAGAGCTAACCTAGGAGTGAATTAGGAGCTTTGTGGTGTCATTGGTTGGGAAAGGGCTATTTTTGGAGATGTTACGAAGAGTGAGACAGCAAGCTTTGGATAGTGATTTGGTATGGGGCCGAAAGGAAAGTTCTGAGTCCAGGATTACACCTAGCACCCTGGCATGTGGGGGTGTTGAATGGAGGTTGATGCTTGTGCCATTGATCTTGACAAAGAAGTCAGGGGAAGGGGCACTTGGGGGAGGTAATATTAAGAGCTCATTTTTGGATAGATTGAGTTTGAGGAATTGGTGTGACATCCAGACTGATATGTCTGTCAGTAAGTTAGTGATGCGTGAGGAGAGGATGTTGTGAGCTGAGGGGTAGAGAGATAGATTTGGGTTTTATCCGCGTACAAATGATATTGAAAGCCATGGGAGCCTATCAGCTGACCCAGGGAGGAGGTGCAGATAGAGAATAGGAGAGGTCCAAGAACAGAACCTTGGGGGACCCCAACGGACAAAGGAAGAGGAGAGGAGGAAATAGAATTGTAAGGAACACTGAAGGTGTGGTGGGGTAGGTAGGATGAGAACCAACAAAAAGCACAATCACAGAGACCAAAGGAGTAAAGTGGTTTTTTTTTTTTGTTGTTGTTTTTTTTTTTTTTTGAGGAGGGGGTGGTCAACCGTATCAAAGGCAGCTGAAAGGTCCAGAAGTACGAGTATAGAATAGTTTCCATTTTTAGTAGCTGTTAGTAAATAGTTTGTGAGTTATATAGGAGAGCTGTTTCTGAGGAGTGTTGAGGGCGAAATCTAGACTGAAGGGGAGAAAGAAGGTTATACTTAATGAGTTGGTTGATTGTAGGCCAGGTGTTCATAAAATAATGCAGTGTCTGCTTACTGTAATATTGTTTACAACAAAGCAAACTACTCAAGCTATTGAGAACAGAACTGCTATTGGTGACAAATTTAATTTCACAGCAGTGTATATTGTGGCTTCATTGGTGATGCTGTTTAACAATAATAAAACTTGGTAATACGCTATGCACTAATTCACAACATATGGTATTTTCAGGACAACCTTATTGGATCTCTGTTGGCCATATTTGGACATCTTGTTATCAGTATTGCACTCAACCTACAGGTAAGAAATTATTCAAAATTGTCAAGTTAAAAGTGTGGCTAGAGCAAACAGAAAAACGCCAGTTATTCCTAGCAAAGAATATGAATTCGTTTTTTGAACTTACTTTTTTTTTACTCTACCTCCTGGAACCTTGTGATCCAGTTTTTGTTCAGCTGCTTAAAGCAACATTAAACCCAAAAGCAAACATTTTATTTTATTGCAGCCTACCAATCGTTAGATGTGTTGGTTGCATTTCTTTTTTTTTTCCTATCCAGCCATTAAATCTGTAGCTTTTCAACTGAACAAATGCCCATGCTAATGTAGCAGTTAGTGTTGTGACAAACCCTTTACACTGACAGGGATGCTTACAATGACCAGCTTTTATTTATTCATGTAAAACCTTTATCCCAAAAGGAACAAAACTGATTGATTAAACTGCTTATAAAGTGTGAGCTGGAGTTTGGCTTAAATTTGTTGGTAGTTCATCTAACATCTCCTTTCCCCAGACTTCAATGTTGCTTTCCAAAGGTGCCATTGTGCTCCTTCATCCAGAGTGGTGCCTGTATAATACAGAAGGTGTGTTGCTGGCCAGATCAAAAAGACCTTTTATCCCCCCCAAAAAAAAACTGTTGCTGTAACTGCAGTGTGAGCTGGAATTTGGTTTCAATTTGTTACTGCATCTAAATTTTCTAGTACAACTAATACTACCTTCCCCCCAGACTGACAATGCTGTTGTCCACTGTGCCCCCTGTGCTCAATCATCCAGAGTGGAGGCACCAAATACAAGAGGTATGTCACTGACCAGATCGCCAGGTGAAAACCGAGGGGGGGAAAAGCCTAAAAAATAAAATGAATGCAGCCACCACATCTAATGATTGGTAAGCTGCAATATTTTACATTTTTTGTTTTGGGTTTAATACAACTTTAGATATTTTAAATTAAATGGAGTTTCAAGGATGGGCTGTTACTCATTCCAGCCAGTCAGAAATTAGCTTTTATTTGTAAAGTGTTGAAAGCTGACCTTGATTGGATGTTATAGATTGCTGCATGGTGTAATTGGGGAGGCTTCTTGTAACTCCAGCTTAACCTGGAATTGTGGGACTCCCTAGCTCTTCTGATGTTGACTTGTTTTGTTTTCTTAGGCTCTTTTCCTCACTGGGTGATCTGGCCAGTAATACACCTCTGTATCTATAGGCATTGTTGAAAAACTAATGTTTAAATTTCATAATGAAGTCTTAATTTTTTTCTATGAGAACAGAATATTGGCAGCCTGCCAACACTCTAATATAAACACAAAGCAGGTGGTTTTAAGGCAGCTGTTTTTTGCCAGCTACGAAAAACTATCTGGGATAGATTGCTTTTTAGAGCTGGTTTACAGGCAGCTTGGAAGCAATATGCTACCTCCTTGACACCTCTTTTTGGAGGAAAACTCCACTGCACGGCCACTGCATACATTAGACACAATTGTGGAGTGGTCCCATTCACTTGAATAGGGTGCTTTTGATGGCAGTACCACCTACCAAAAGTGATAGGCTGTACAAAATGTGCCGTAACTCACACATGGTATCGAATACAGATACAGTATATCTACTGGCAATGTTAGTTTATCAAGGGAAAGTGGCCAGGGGTGGTAAAAAAGCAGATCAAAAGCCTGTTTTCACAGCGCCTATGCCACCCATGTGAACAATGTCTAAGCTGTTAGGGAATGATTAAAACCAGCTTCAGAGTTGTGATATTTGAGGACATTTGGTAGTGAATAAAATCACATTAAAAGCAGCTAGATGTGAGTGATGCCTCACCTTTAAAGCTTGTTCAAGTCATTTAAGAATAAGTAAATAGCTTATTGTCCTCATCTCAGCATATGTGCACTTTGTCCATCTAGAAATCTCAATATTGCATCATGGACATGGGAAACATAATGAATTTGAGTTAGTTGGAAATGCATCTAGTTTGCGCCTTGCTAAAAATTACTGTTATTACTGTGGATGAATTACCTGGTTTGACATTTATAAGACTTATTATGGTGGCAATTGCTAATGACCATATTTTTTCATGTATAGAAATACAGCCATATACGTTTGGCTACTTACAAAGACTCTCGTGCCTACTTCAAGACAAAGACATGGTGGCTTGGTCTCTTTTTGGTGATACTAGGAGAAACAGGGGTGTTTTCTTCATATGCCTTTGCTCCAATGTCTCTAATTGTGCCTCTCAGTGCTGTTTCTCTCATAGGTGAGTATAAAGGATATTACGGTGTATTTGCTTGCATGAAACAAATTGCAGGTTTACCATGAAATTAATCCAACATCCTGAAAAGTCTTTGAAATTAAAATGTATATTTACTTATTATATAACAGCCACCTCCCAAATAATTATTTACTTTTTATATATAGTTCCCCCACACTCCAATCAACACCTTCCCCTGAAGATGTGTAAATCATATAATAGTGAATAAGTGTTGATAAACCTAACATCCAGAATTAATCAATTTTGATGGACTTTTGATTAATTCTGGATGTTAGGTTTATCAACACTTATTCACTATTATATGATATATTTACTTATTAAAATGGCTAAAATATTTTTCTGTGTTTCTCAAATTATTTATATTACTGTCTGTGGGTATAAAACATAGTTATGGAGAAATATACAGGGTGTCCCTAAAGTGGACACAGTGGGTATAAAAAGTCTACACACCCCTGTTAAAATGCCAGGTTTCTGTGATTTTAAAAAAAGGAGACAATGATAATTTCAGAACTTTTTCCACCTTTTTAATGTGACCTATAAACTGTACAACTCAATTGAAAAACGGGGGGGGAGTAAACATAAACTAAACGAATGCGTTTGCATAAGTTTGCACACCCTGTTATAACTGGGGATGTAGCTGTGCTCAGAATTAAGCAATCACATTTAAAATCATGTTAAATAGGAGTCGGTGCACACCTGCCATCATTTAAAGTGCCTCTGATTAACCCCAAATAAAGTTCACCTGTTCTAGTAGATCTTTCCTGACATTTTCTTAGTTGCATCCTATAGCAAAAGCAATGGTCCGCAGAAAGCTTCCAAAGCATCAGAGGGATCTCATTGTTAAAAGGTATCAGTCAGGAGAAGGGTACAAAAACATTTCCAAGGCATTAGATATACCATGGAACACAGTGAAGACAGTCATCATTAAGTGGAGAAAATATGGCGCAACAGTAACAGTACCAAGAACTGGACGTCCCTCCAAAATTGATGAAAAGACGAGAAGAGAACTGGTCTGGGAGGCTACCAAGAGGCCTACAGCAACATTAACCACTTGCCCTCCTGAGGATTTACCCCCCTTCCTGACCAGGCTTTTTTTGCGTTACAATGCTGCGTTACTTTAACTGACAACTGTGCAGTCATGCAACGCTGCACCCAAGCGAAATTTACATCCTTTTTTTCCCACGAATTGAGCTTTCTTTTGGGGATATTTGATCGCCTGTGTGTTTTTATTATTTTTTGCGCTATAAACAAAAAATGTACAATATTGAGAAAAAAACAATATTTTTTTACTTTTTGCTATTAAACATGTCCAGTAAAAAAAATGTAAAAATCAAATTTCGTCATTTAGGCCAAAATGTGTTCTGCTACATGTCTTTGCTAAACAAAAATCCCAATACGTGTAAATTAATTGGTTTACATGAATGTTATAGCGTTTACAAATGGCGGTATATATACTTGGATTTATTTTTTTTCTAGTAATGGCGGCGATCAATGACTTGTAGCGGGACTGTGGCAGGCATTCTGACACTGGGGGGAACTGACTTGGTGTCACTGACATCCCCAATGACACCAATACAGTGATCAGTGCTAAAAAAAAGCAGTAACACTATACTAATGGCACTGGGCAGGAAGGGGTTAACATGAGGGGCAATCAAAGGGTTAACTATGTGCTGTGCCTGTGTGCTTCACTGTAAGCACACTTCTTTGCATAGCTGTGCTGTGCACAGCCATCGAAAGCAGTGTGCACGAGCTGACAGGGAGGACAGTCCTCCCTGTCAGAGATGCTCGGCAATCACTGGCTGGGACCTGGTGATTGATGGCCGTGAACTGCGGTGCTGGTAGGGTGCGCGCACACGCCCCCTACTCGGAAGTGCAAAATCGCGTATATAAACGTGATTTTGCACACCCGTGTTGTCCTGTAGCAGTATTTCTGCTATAGGGCTGTCGGGAAGCAGTTAAAGAAGCTGCAGGAATATCTGGCAAGTACTGGCTGTGTGGTTACATGTGACAACAATCCCCCATATTCTTCAAGACTAAAGCCTTTTCTTACCAAGAAAAACATCTAAGACTGGCAAAATTTTGAAAAAACACATCTGAAGTCTCCCAAAAGCATGTGGGGAAAATGTGTTCTAATCTGATGAAACCAAGGTTGAACTTTTTGGACAACCTGACCTTTGACCCAAACACTAACTCTGGCACTGAACTAGTTCAAACTTTGATCTATGTATTTTCTCTTTATTTTTTAATATTTATTGATTTTTTTAACAAACGGTTTTGTTTTTCTCTATGCAAGGAGAGAGAGAGAGATACGTTGCATCTCTCTCCCCCAGTCAGAGGAAAAAAAAAACAAGGGGGGCGGGCTTCACTGTGATAGCCAATCGGAGACTATCACAGCGATCATGTGACCCAGAATTGGGACCCGGGGCTCTCAGTGACACCCCAGTCTTTGTGCTGGGAATGTGCCATGCAGCGTGCTCCCAGCACAAAGACAGGTACGCAAACATGCTGCCCCAGTTCTGTGAGGCCGCATATTTGTGTTACGTCGGCGTTAAGGGTGTGCACATTTACGTAACTACATTATTTTAGTTTTTTATTTTTACTTCCCTCCACCTAAAAGATTTCAGTTTGTTGTTCAACTGAGTTGTACAGTTTATAGGTTACATTAAAGGTGGAAAAAGTTCTGCAATTATATTTTTGTCTAATTTCTTTACATCACAGAAACCTAATATTTTAACAGAGGTGTGTAGACTTTTTATATCCACTGTAGGCAAAATGCATATTGAGAAAAAAACATTAGTGATATTTCCTATGTGTCCAAACTTTACGGACACCCTGTATTTTAAAGCATATAATTTTACGTATTCATGGAAAAATTATTAAATGCATTTTAAAATGCAACTGGAGTAATCTACTTGATATCAGTCTCTGGTGGTCCTCCTACTTCAGTACTCAGATTGGGAGAAGGAGGGGAAGCACTTGAAAGACGATTGAGCTCTTCTGCAGTGTACATGTGCTGATGGAGAGAGAAGCTGTAATCTTTACCAGTGTGTTGCTGCTACTTTATAGTCCATCAGGGATTGTTCTTGCTCATGCAATGTTGCTGCAACTGTAGAGGTTGAGGATCTAGCTTTGTCAGGGGTGATTAGATCGCATACCTGGCTGCACAGAATTACTAATCTATTAGGTAATGCTGTTTGCTTGGAATTTTGGTCTAGTATTTAACTGGAACAGGCAGAACAAATCATAAGTTACATACAGTGTATGAGTAGTTACACATAATTGGTTATTCCCCGTCTACACTGACCTGCTCAAATTGTTGCTAATAAGCACTGAAGTCTGAAATGGCTTTTACCCCCTAAACATGACAATTTTCAGGAAGTTTGTTCTAAAACTGCATTGTCCTTCGCTATATGGACACATTCACTACACACTTTATATTTAAAAGGTAATACATTTCTTAGCCGTGCCTTATACACTGCATTATGTGACATGTAAATCCTAGGAATCTATGCAAATAATTAGTAAAGATTTGCATATTGTTCTTCATTCTTTTACCCTGCAGTGCTGCTCTGTATTTTTTTTTCTTTTATGATCTATGTAACCTAACATTTTCAATGAATTCTGCAGCTGTAGCAATCTAACCTTTTACGTTGTGTAACATCAAATATGCTAACAATGCAACAATGGCATGGGCAAATTTTTTTTCAGTATGCTGAAGATATAAAATATTTGAGTGTATTAAGCAGAGTTCTTAGTATTCAAGTATTTAGTGCTTACGGTTTTTAAAAGGAAATGTGCTTACTTTTTTTTTTTTTTCTTCAGCTAGCTCAATCATAGGCATTATATTTATTAAAGAAAAATGGAGAGCAAAGGAATTCTTAAGTGAGTATATTTTTTTTGCAGTTTTGTGTTCATCTGTTGTTTATTCTCTGTTGGCTGATCAATACGAAAAGGCCAGAAGATTCTTTATTTTTCCCTATAAATTCCAAAACCAATTTAAAAAAACAAAAAAATTCTGTAGAGTGACTGTTCGTAAAACAGATTCTGTGAAAAATTCATGAAAGATCCACCACTGGTATGATAGTCTGAGCTTGTCTATAAACTGAGCTACTTGTAAAACCATGATGTGGGTTCTACATATATTCCACTAAACATTAAATGATGTGGCATGCCTGGTTTGGGCCAGTGATATCAATAGCTTGAATGAAAAGTCAAGCTGATTCTGTATTACTAGAAGTGGGAGAGGTTAACTTCTAGGGTCAGGGACAGCATTAAAAACCCACAAGGGATCAAACTCTGTCACACTGCTATCTAACATGGGATTAGGAGAGCGAGGAAGAAGAGGTGGAAAAAGAATTGTGGAGGTGATAAGAAGAGTGAGGACAGAATAAAAAGTGTAACCAGTGCACAGTGCTGGATCAAGAGAGGGCTCAGGTAAGTATTAGGGGGTGGAGGGGGGCTGATACGACTACTGTGACATATATTTTTTTTTTTTTCCTTAATGCAGGGAATGCATTAGGGTAAAAAATGTCTTAACTCTATATTTACTTTAAGGTTTGAGCAGACACAATTTCTCATCCTTCTCCTGCAATACTTTAGTAGTAGGATATAGAATGCTAAGATGTGACAAACAGTTTTCTGGAGTGTAAGCATACCTCTATCTGCCTGACACCTTTGTCCTAAATACTAGTTATTTTGTTATTGCCCAGAGGATATTGAGATTAATTTAAAAAAAAACAAAAAAAATTAGGAATGACTAATTTTTAACACACAGGAAATACAAGAGTTTATCTTGAGTTTTTAACTCCCTATATACTAATGCCATAATAACAATATCTATTTTAAAATTATTTGCACTTTGTCATATTTCTGCATATTTGACCTCTTACACACAGGACAGTTTGTGGTTGTTTTAATCCATTGTTTTTGGTAATTAGGACACTGATGGCTAAATTAATGCTAGGTAATCTCTTTCGAATTAGGAGATTGTAGTCTAGTTCTTCAATACTTGCTTTTCTTAACTTTTCTTACCCTGCTAGCACAATATTGTACACCTTTAAATGATTCTTTTTATTTTAGTTTTTTTTTCTTCTAAGAAATATCTTTTCGCTATAAGTCTTATGAATTTATCTCTGAAATTTGGCTCTTCCATTACACTTTCAGTTGCTTTTAATAGATCGGTCATTTTATCATGGTTTTCTTATTACATGATTTTTTTACATGATTTTTCCACTTACAAACATTTAGCTGCATGTTAACTAACCACGCTTCCTCTGATGTATATGTGTATGTCTTCTCTCTCTACCCTCCCAAGGACGTTATATCTTGTCCTTTATAGGCTGTGGGCTAGCAGTCATTGGCACATACTTGCTGATAACCTTTGGACCCAATAGCCATGAGAAGATGACTGGAGAGAATATTGTCAAGCATTTAGTGAGCTGGCCATTCCTGCTGTACATGGTAAGTTTATTTTTACTGACTTTTTTCTAAAATAGAATTAAAATATTATAATATATCAAATGTTGCAATGTTCAATCTCCACTCATCTGCAAGGAAGTCAGGTACAAGGGATCTTCTCTGTTCTATCATTCTATATCTTCTGAAAATGTGAAGACCAAGTGCTTGGGTACAATGGGTCTTGAGAACCACTAAATCTGGGCCCACAACCCAGTGGCAGCTTTCACCTACAGTGTTGGAGATGAAATCTAAAATGAAAGCTCCTTAGAAAAGTGATGGCAGAAAAAGACCAAGCGGTCCATTAGGTCTTTGCGTGGTTTTTTTTTTTTTATTTCATTAACTTTTCTTGTCTCAGTATAGATCTGTTTGTCCCAAGCATCAACTACCCTTTCAGTAAAATAATACTTTCTATGACTAGTTTTGAACTTTCCTCCAGTTAGTTTGAGGTCATGTCCCCGTGTTCTTGATTTTGGTTTCATATTGAAAAACCGCCCTCCTGAATTTTATTCACCCCCTTGATGTATTTGAAGGTTTCAGTCATGTCTTCCCTTTCCCTTCTTTCCTCCAGACTGTACATATTAAGATCCCGAAGTCGCTTTTGATATGTTTTATCCACTAGACTTTTCACCATTTTTGTTACTTGTCTTTGGACTATCTTATCAATATATCTTTTTGTAAGTGAGGTCTCCAGAACTGAACACAGTATTCTAAATGAGGTCTAACTAAAGATCTGTAATGGGAATCGGGACCTTCTTCCTCCTGTTGTTGATCCCTCTAGTGATGCATCCTAGAATTCTATTCACTTTCCCCACTGCCTGGTCACGCTGTTTGCTCATTTTGCAATCATCTGAACTTAGTACCCCCAATGTTGTACTCTCTCAAGGTTTTCTTTTTCCCTAGGTGCATTATTTTATATTTAGAAACGTTCAACTGCAGTTTCCACTTCTTCTTTGACCAGTCTTCGAGCAACTCCAAATCATGTTTCTTGTTACAAACACCTCCAGGGACATCAACCCTATTACCCACCTTTGTATCATCAGCAAAAAGACTTATCTTACCCAACAACCCTTTAGTTATATCACTTACTCACATATACGGTAGATTAAATAGAACAGGACCTAATACAGAGACCTGGGGTACACCACTAGTGACTGGTCTCTGTTCTGAGTGAACCCCATTTACACCCACACTCTATCGTTTAGCCAGCTGCATATCCACCTAACCACCCAAAAGTTAAGTCCTAGCTAGTACAACTTTTGGATTTGATCATTATGTGGAACTGTATCATATGCCTTGCTGAAATCAAGATATGCTATGTCCACAGCACCATCCTGGTCTAAAATATTGGTAATATAGTAAAAAAAAAATTCAGACTAGTCTGACATGATCTGCCCTCAGTAAAGCCATGCTGCTTTGGGTCCAGCAAGTTGTGTGTTTTTAAGTGATCAGTGATCCTTCTTTTCAGGAGTGATAGTGAAACCTGACAACTTTACTACAACTGATGTTAAACTCCCTAACATGTAATTGCCATTTTCTACCTTGTTGCCCTTCTTGTGGATAGCTACAAAGTTGATTGTCTGCCAGTCATGGGGAACTTCTCCTGTTAGAAGAAATTGATTAAAAATATCCGTTTAATGGTCCAAACACTATACCTGGGAGTGCTATTGAAACTGTGGGATAAATACCATCAGGGCTTTTTGCTTTATTAGGCTGTAATCGAGCCAGTTCCTCTGCTACCTCTGTCTCCAGAAATCCTAGAAATGAACTGTGATTACTAGAACCAATATGATTCCCCAGCCTGTTATTGTTAGTACAAATTATTTTGTTCTATCACTAATGTACCTGAAAAAAAAAAAAAAAGCTTTATCTCCTTTCTTAATATTATTAGCAATTTTCTCCTCTGTTTGCTTTGGCAGCACTGATAGTGTGTTTGGCCTCTTTTTGTAAATTTTTATACTCTACACCTCCTGTTTCCTTGATTGTTCTAAATGCTGATTTTTTTTTTTTTTCTCCTTTTACTGTCCTACTTGCCTCTTTAGTGAACCATATTGGGGTTTTTCTTCCATTTAGTCTTACTAACTTGTCTGACATATAACCTAGTTGCCTCCAGGATGGTAGACTTTAACAGTGCCCACTGATTACTTACTCCTTCTTTACTCCAACCTTTCAATTCACTTTGAGGTGTTCCATGCATCCCCAGTGCAGACAGTTCTATTCATGTCAAATGGAACTCAGCAGCCACACAAATACAGCCTCTGCTCCCAATTTGACATCCATGCACATGCTTCTTTGTACGGGTCCTTTAATGCAGACAGTGTACGTTTGGGAACCCGCTTCCACACAGCTGTCAAATTAGGAGCAGCAGCTGTGTCCCGTTAAGCCATTGTGTCCCAATTAAGATGAATGGGAATGTCTTCATGGGGATGCAAGGAACTTTTGTGCATCCCCATGTAAACATTGCCCTTGCACAGGGGGTGTACACTTAAGTACTTTCATGTGAACAAGGCCTTAGGACTTTACATCTCATTTGTTCTTCTCTTATGCCTTGGGTGTTGTCTTCTCAGCTGGTGGAAATCCTTGCCTTTTGTTTTCTGCTGTATTACTACAAACAGAAGAATGCCAATTACATGATCATCATACTGTTGCTGGTTGCATTATTAGGTATGTAAGTTATTTATAGCCTGTCCATTTTATTTGCATGAAATTCCATAGACTTTCTCTGTAGTTCTGAAGCTCTGTTTCCCCCTGTATTTGCAACATATTCAGCACAAAATGTATTTCTGGAACGTAAAGCCTCCTGCTAGGCAGTAATGGCATGAGGAGGCTTCCATCAGCCATTGCTACCAGTGTGATGCAGTAAAGGTCACAGATTGCTCCCATGTGAGTAGTTAAGGTATGCTGTGTTCATCACACCTTTTGGGACCTAGGAGTGCCTTTAGTTCCTGTGCTCCCTGCTATAAGCCTATAGAATTATGTTATACCACACTAGCTTCTGCACTAAAAGTACAATTCCAGAGTTGGGCATCTCATCACCTTTTTTACCAAGCCCTATGCATCTTGGATTCCTAGACTACACATTAAATATTATGATATAATTTTAGCAGATAGCTGTTTAGTCTGCTTTATTTGAAGAATTATGATGCATGCACTGTGTTTGAAGAAATGAAAATTTGCATTGGTTTATAAATTAGAGTGCTAAAGAATACCATTATCATTTTGATTAATAATTCTGAATATGCATAAAAAATACTATGTGCAGAGGGATCCTTATAATTTTAAATAAATCATAAAGTGTATAAAAAGTGCCACAGCATGAAATTACATGTTATAATTAATTTTTTAAATATTTACATCCATACAGTAAATGATCACTAACATTTAAAAAAAAAATGGTATATTTAGGCAGTTTTCATACTGATTTGTTTTTCTTCCCTTTTTTTTTTTTTTTTGTTTTAAGTAAAGTGGAAGAAAATCACATGACAATTCCCACAAAACTCTTCACACTGGTCAGTTGTGGGTGCGTTGCGTTTTTCAAAGTCCTGCTTGTTGCATTTTTTGGTGCATGTACCACACCAAAAACACGCCTCCCCATTGAATTGGAAAAAGCATCAAAAATTAATCTCCCCATTGAAATGAATGTAAACTCACAAACAGTGTGGCAAAAAAGTACCCTCGGTTGGCCTTTTGGCGCATTTTTTAAGTCACATGGCAGGTGAAAAATGCATCAGAAACAGCAAAAACGTGCACCTATTTTTACCACATTTCTGCAACTGGGCAGTTTGAAAGTAACCTGACAGTACACCAAAGGCCATGCCACCCATGAGGCCAACTGAGTCGACTGCCTCAGGCAGCATTAATGGAGGCAAGGTAAATGGAAAGCTAAGAATGGAGTGTCTATACTGGACCCTATGGCCTCAGGTGGTATCCACCCCTTATATAGCTAAGTATGCCACTTCAACAAATATCATCATATACAGTGGATATAAAGTCTACAAACCCCTGTTAAAATGTCAGGTTTCTGTGATGTAAAAAAAAGACAAAGATAAATAATTTTCCTCCTTTTAATGTGACCTATAAACTGTACAACTCAATTGAAAAACAATGTGGTTGCATAAGTGTGCACACCCTCTTATAACTGGGGATGTAGCTGTGTTCAGAATTAAGCAATCGCATTCAAAATCATGTTAAATAGAAGTCCGTACACACGTCTGCATTTAAACTGCCTCTGATTAACCCCAAATAAAGTTCAGCTGTTCTAGTAGGTCTTTTCTGACATTTTCTTAGTCGCATCCTACAGCAAACGCCATGGTCCTCAGAAAGAATCCAAAGCATCAGAGGGATCTCATTGTTAAAAGGTATCAGGCAAAAGGAGAAGGGTACAAAAGAATTTCCAAGGCATTAGATATACCATGGAACACAGTGAAGACCGGCATCATCAAGTGGAGAAAATATGGCGCAGCACTGACATTACCAAGAACTGGACGCCCCTCCAAAGTTGATGAAAAGACGAGAAGAAAACTGGTCTGGGAGGCTGCCAAGAGGCCTACAGCAACATTAAAGGAGCTGCAGGAATATCTGGCAAGTACTGGCTGTGTGGTACATGTGACAACAATTTCCCGTATTCTTCATATGTCTGGGCTATGGGGTAGAGTAGCAAGACTGAAGCCTTTTTTAATTTAGCCTGGCTAAATTTTGCAGAAACATTTTGAAGTCTCCCAAAAGCATGTGGGGAAAAGGTGTTATGGTCTGCTGAGACCAAGGTTGAACTTTGTGGCCATATTTCCAAAAGATATGTTTGGTGCAAAAACAACACTGCACATCACCAAAAGTATACCATACCCACAGTGAAGCATGGTGGTGGCAGCATCATGCTTTGGGGCTGTTTTTCTTCAGCTGGAACTGGGGCCTTCGTCAAGGTAGAGGGAATTCTGAACAGATCCAAATAACAGTCAATATTGGCACAAAACCTTCAGGCTTCTGCTAGAAAGCTGAACATGAAGAGGAACTTCATCTTTCAGCATGACAACGACCCAAAGCATACATCCAAATCAACAAAGGAATGGCTTCACCAGAAGATTAAAGTTTTTTGGAATGGCCCAGCCAGAGCCCAGATTTGAATCCGATTGAAAATCTTTGGGGTAATCTGAAGAGGGCTGTGCACAGGAGATGCCCTCACAGTGACAGATTTGGAGTGTTTTTGCAAGGAAGAGTGGGCAAATATTGCCAAGTCAAGATGTGCCATTCTAGTAGACTCATACCCAGAAAGACTGAGTGCTGGAATCAAATCAAAAGGTGCTTCAACAAAGTAATAGTTTAAGGGTGTGCACACTTATGAAATCATATTATGTTAGTTTTTTATTTTTACTTCCCTCCACCTAAAATATTTCAGTTTGTTGTTCAACTGAGCTGTACAGTTTATAGGTTTACATCACAGAAACATGACATTTTAACAGGGGTGTGTAGACTTTTTATATCCAGTGTATGTGTGAAGCTCACTTCTTTATAAACAGAAAAGATGCTATACCACTTTACACAAAATCTTTGTGTGTGTGTGTGTACCAAGCATTTGTAGCATCTAGACAGGTTGCAGGTAAATGGTATCCAAGGACTCTCCTCTTCAAACCTGAAAAGGTTATCCTAAAATTTTATTATGGATAAAGTAAGAGAGAAGAAAAAATGTAAAACCTAGGGAAAAAAATGATAACATTGGATTTGTTTTTTAATTCCCATTTTCCTTAGAAATGTAATTTTTGGTGTTTTTTTTTTTTATTACACTACAATGTTTATAGGCTCTACAACAGTGGTCACAGTGAAAGCACTGGCTGGTATGATCATGGTCTCTATACAAGGCAGCATGCAGCTGGGGTACCCCATCTTCTACATCATGTTTGTGTGTATGGTGGCTACAGCCATTGCTCAAGCATCGTAAGTAGACACCCACACAAGACATATTTTCTAAATACTAGTATGTAACTATTTCATTTAATTCTGCATTTTTTTCTGTGTCAAACTGTTAATTTAAGAAGAATTTCCTTGTAAGAAATTTATATATTCTTT
Organism: Staurois parvus; assembly: GCF_062004578.1. Taxonomy (NCBI): domain Eukaryota; kingdom Metazoa; phylum Chordata; class Amphibia; order Anura; family Ranidae; genus Staurois; species Staurois parvus. The sequence goes on along the minus strand of NW_028319936.1, from coordinate 2,685,527 downwards.
TTGGATGCTTCTTCAGTGTTATAATTGTACAAAAATAATAGTACATTCATTATTTGATTTAAATTGTATGAAAAAGACAATTTCTTTCCTCGGCATCCTTTTAGATATTTAGCCACTTCAAGTCCGGACACTTTCACCCCCTTACAGTCCAGGCCAATTTGCAGCTTTCCGTGCTATCACACTTTGACAATTGCACGGTCATGCAACACTGTACCCGTATGAATTTTTTAGCATTTTTTTGAAACAGATAAAACTTTATTTTGGTGGTATTTATTCACCACTGGGATTTTTAGTTTTTTGCTATATAAATGAAAAAGTCCAAACATTTTGAAATAAAAAGTGTTTTTCTTATAAAATTTTGCAAATAAATCTTTCTTCATAAATCTTGGTCACAGTGTATTCAGATATCTTTTTAGTTAAAAAAAAAAAAAAATTTAGTTTGTAACCAAAAATTATTCAGTACTGTCCATGATACTTTTTTTATTTGCACTAACATACAATTTTGAGGACAAGCTTTTGGGGAGTGTCCCCTTCTTCAAGGTCCAAGCAGTACTGTTACAAAGTTTTAGCAGAATGTTAGAAGATATGTGGGGATTGAGAAGAAGAAGAAAAAAAGAAAAAAAAAAGGCAGAAAGAAACACAAGCCTAAGGTTAGCCTAGTGCTAAGAACAACAAAGCAAAAGCAAAGACTGGGGGGGTGGGAACAGCACTCACAGAGGGAGTCATAAATATGTTGGATAATGAGTGAGGAGTCCCATGTCCAAATTAAGGCTGTTATCTCTTGTGTCAAATAGAATTCTTAGTTCAAAAGTTGCTAAAACTTTGTAACAGTACTGCTTAGACCTGAAGAAGGGGATACTCCCCGAAAGCTTGTCCTCAAAATTGTATGTTAGTGCAAATAAAAAAAAGTATCACAGACAGTACTAAATTGTTTCTGTCGCAAGTGCACTAATACGGCTACAATCCCCTCTAACCAAAAATTATAATATAAAATTTTTTTTTAGAAAATTTAGAAAAAAATTATGTTTTTTTTTTTTTTACATACTGTCACCCTAGCAGTACAGTCTCACCATAGTGACACTGTACTACTTGCGGGGGGTGCTGATTTTTTATTTTTTTTTACACTGATTGCTTTTACACCTATAAAGGCTGTAAAAGCAATAATTTCTCCTTCTCTCTGGCTGCATTCTTGCAGCCATTGAGAAATAATGTGAGAACTGTGACTGGTCACAGCTTGTCACATGGTACAAGGCTGTTGTGAATAGCCTTGTACCATGTGACCTCTGTGATCATTCACAGATTTCACAAGTAGAAAGCAATGATGTCAGGAAGTGACATCTTGTTTACTACTATTCATGTGATTACTGATTGGCCAATCAGTGATCACATGAATTGGGACCTCACACAGTCCTGTACAGCGATCGGTGTTCCTCCGGACACAGCGGGCACCGATCATCCCAAGGAGCACGCACAGGCAGTGAACGCGGGTGACTTTTACAAACATCTTCCCGCTTCGGCAGCGCTCCCGTCTGGCCGTTTATCTACATGGGCCGGAAGGGAAGTGGTTAATTTGGAATACTTCAATTAAATTATAGCAAGGCATGGGCTATTCCACATCCATAACACATTTACATTTAGTGTATATGTGGCACAACTTTAGCTACAAATATCAATAGCAGTTCAACAGACACTATTTCTGGAAAAGAAGTTAAAGAATTATAGAACCTGCTAAACTTTGTACTGTTGATAAGAAAGTGGAGTGGAATAATTGAAGCTTTAAAGTGTAATACACAGCTAAAACTTCATTGATGACTGCCAAGCATGACATGACAAAATGTAACTGTCATGTCTTAAAGAAGAACTAAACTGTGAAAGATGTGCCACAACAGATATGGAGGACCAATCACCATTATTGCCAGCTGACCTTTTCCCCATTACTAAATTACCATGAAAGGCAGGGTTTTACTTCCTGAAGCCTCCATCAAGGAGAATAGTTAGCAGCACATTAGTAACATCACCAAGTCAACTGAAGCAAGCAGTCCTAGGTAGCAATGCCTTTAATCTCACACCTTAGATATAAAGCTATGAGGGTGTAAGCATAAGATTTCCTAGGCACACTCACATACCAGGAAGTGCAATGCAATTTTTCAGGAGGAATTCCAGACAAATGGTAGCCCTGACTAAGGCTGGCCATACAATATAAATTCTTCTTGTACAATGTCCCTTTAGATTTACCAGACTCATATACAATGAGGTCAGACCTAAACACTTTCAATTTGTATGCAGTCAGGCAAGCCTTTGCACTATATAGTTGAAGGTAAAGCTAAAGGAAAATAAATAAAAAATTCTATAATGTATGGCCAGCTTTAGGTACAATTAACATTTCTGGATGATCCCTTTAACAGGGCAAATCTTCACTTTTGAGCTCAAGTCCACTTTAGGATGTGACCTTTGCTATTATAGCTCTACAATCCCACACAATGTACAATCTATTGTTGTCCATGGCAAGAAGGTTTTGAATTTTTAAAATAACAAATTAATGGAACCTTTTGTTTTTGTATATAGGTTTTTGGCACAGGCATTCCAGCTTTATGATTCTGCCTTAATTGCAAGCATTAATTATATCTTGTCTACAAGCTTAGCTATATCTGCAGGTAAGATAAGTTCAGTATGGTGTATATATGTGTTCAGAAACTTTGGGATGTCTACACAAGCGAGTCTTTTACCGGTTGATAACATACAAAAAAAAAGTTAAATGTAAATATCTTTTGGGAAGGAGACAGGGTCTCTTTAAAGCCTAGTACACACTTCTAGATTGTTTGTTTGTTTGTTTTTTGTTTTTGTGTTTTCATTCAACCCAGCAGGCTGAACGAAAAAAACCTGACAGCTCAGGAGTAGCTGCTGTACTAACTATCCGATGTTAGTACAGAGATCTCCCCCGCTGTGCTATTGTGCTCCCCCCACCAGAACACTCTAGTTAGCGCTCTCCGCCATTGGTAGACCTTGTTCGGTCATGCCCCTTCGACAGATTTTGTTGGACCGGCAGCCCGACACACAGGCCGAATGTCGGCCGGCTTCTGTTGAACTGGCCAATGTCGCCCGACATTTGGCCCACGTGTACTTGGCTTAAGGCCCTGAGCAGCAGGCAATGCTGTGCAGGTAGGCACTGACACCTTAGGATGCTAACTTCAGGCTTCCCTAACAAATTAATAGTCTGTATAGGTTTGCTTTAATCAAGCTCAAATGATAGAGAATATGCAAAACAGCAGCAGACACAATACAGGCAGCTGAAACCATATCCTATTTTTGCATTGTAATAGGATGAGCCAAAAATGTTGCCAGTTTTAGGGTGCAGAGACAGGTTAGAATGTTTTAGTAGGCAGAGGTGCAATAATCCAGTCTGAAAACTTCAACCTTTAGAGTAAATCCTAGGAGGGCAGTTCCAGGTAAAGAACTGGCTACAGAGAAAAGTAAACCATTTTAACTAAAGCTGAGACCCTTTTAACTGCTTAAATTTCTTATTTTTTTTCTTTTACTTTTTCATTTGGCTAAAGGATAGTTGGTTATATTTCATGACTGTTCTAATTTAATACAATTAAGCACAGTGTGTTGTGGGAGCAAAAGTAGAGGTTACAAAGCTGCTGTTCACTCGCCAAAGATTTTCTGACAAAGTAAATGTCAGCTTTATCTAAGGCACATACTCTTTGCATGCAAGTTATGCCATTAATTCAATATTTATATTTCTTTAAAAGCAAGAAATTGGCTTTGTGTGGAAAAATAAATACAGATTTCTAAACATTTATTTTGCCATTAATTGCCTTGATACTGTGTACCTGCCATGAAAAATGATAGCATACCTATAGCCATCTGCTTATTCGGAGCTTTGTTTAACTCTTTGCAGTTGTACTAATATTTAATGGTTTACATTTTAGGAGCGGTATTTTACATTGACTTTCGAAATGAAGATGCTCTACATCTTTGTATGTTTGCTTTAGGGTAAGTACAAAAATGGACCGTCTTGAAACTGGGTAGTCTTTTAGTTTAACTTATGAGGTTGTAGGCACAAATGTCAGAGCATGCACCTGCCTGTAATATAAAGACACACTAGTCCTTTTTAAATTGGTTCATTCAGTTTATGGAATCATGTTACTACTTCATATTGAAGTGCATTGTATTATTGTATCAGTGTTAGCCATTGCTAGATAAACTACAAAGGGTGCTGCTGTCATCTGCTTTTCTCCTTCTTGCTTAATTTACTAGTTACATTCTGTGAGCAATAAGGGCTAACGCGCAGTGGTGAATTTTGCTTTAAGAATGATTGTGAGTGAACATGTACAATTGCTACACAACAAGTTGATTGTAGTAGCTATTCATTGTCCAAATTGAGATCATTGTGCTACTGTATAGTACGCTTTTTTTACTGTTACCTATGTGTGTCACTAGTAATGAAAGGGAGATCAAGGGCAATGACTGTAATAGCAAAATTCACCCATGTGCACCCAGCCTAAAGTAAAACATTTCCTTCACTTGGTATTGTATGCTCTGTTATTATTTAATCACTTCCCATCCACCCCGTAGCAGAAGTACTATTCCAGGGCGGCACAGGTGCGCAAAATCACGTGTATATATACGAGATTTTGCATTTCTGCGCAAGGGATGCGCATGCCTTACCCGTGCCACCATTTGCGCCGCAGCTGTCAATCACCGGGACCAAGCCGGTGATTACTCGCCGGCGCCCTGTGAATGCCGAGCATCTCTGCCAGGGGGTGGAGGGGTTTGAGACAACAGTTTGTAAACAAAACAGTTCTCTTCCCTGTCAGCTTCTGCACACTACTGTGCATGGCTGTGCACAGGAATGCAAAGCAGTGTGCTTACAGTGAAGCACACAGACACAGCCCCAAGTAAAACAGCACACAGCCTCACATGTTAAAACCTTTTTGCCCATTGCCATTAGTACAGTGTCAGTGCTTTTTATTAGCACTGATCACTGTATTGGTGTCACTGGGGATGCCAGTAACACCAAGTGAGTTCCCCCCAGTGTCAAGTCGCTGATCGCCGCCAATAATAGTAAAAACAAATAATATCCCAGTATACAGTGGGGCAAAAAAGTATTTAGTCAGCCACCAATTGTGTAAGTTCTCCCACTTAAAAAGATGAGAGAGGCCTGTAATTGGCATCATAGGTAGACCTTAACTATGAGAGACAAAATGAGAAAAAAAATCCAGACAATCACATTGGCTGATTTGGAAAGAATTTATTTGCAAATTATGGTGGAAAATAAGTATTTGGTCACCTACAAACAAGCAAGATTTCTGGCTCTCACAGACCTGTACCTTCTTCTTTAAGAGGCTCCTCTGTCCTGCACTTATTACCTGTATCAATGGCACCTGTTTGAACTTGTTATCAGTATAAAAGACACCTGCCCACAACCTCAAACAGTCGCACTCCAAACTCCACTATGGTGAAGACCAAAGAGCTGTCGAAGGACACCAGAAACAAAATTGTAGACCTGCACCAGGCTGGGAAGACTGAATCTGCAATAGGCAAGCAGCTTGGTGTGAACAAATCAACTGTGGGAGCAATAATTAGAAAATGGAAGACATACAAGACCACTGATAATCCCCCTCGATCTGGGGCTCCACGCAAGATCTCACCCTGTGGGGTCAAAATGATCACAAGAACGGTGAGCAAAAATCCCAGGACCACACGGGGGGACCTAGTGAAGGACCTGCAGAGAGCTGGGACCAACGTAACAAAGGCTACCATCAGTAACGCACTACGCCGCCAGGGACTCAGATCCTGCAGTGCCAGACGTGTCTCCCTGCTTAAGCCAGTACATGTCCGGGCCCGTCTGAAGTTTGCTAGAGAGCATTTGGATGATCCAGAAGAGGACTGGGAGAATGTCATATGGTCAGATGAAACCAAAATAGAACTGTTTGGTAGAAACACAACTCGTCGTGTTTGGAGGAGAGAGAATGCTGAGTTGCATCCAAAGAACACCATACCTACTGTGAAGCATGGGGGTGGCAACATCATGCTTTGAGGCTGTTTCTCCGCAAAGGGACCAGGATGACTGATCCATGTACAGGACAGAATGAATGGGGCCATGTATCGTGAGATTTTGAGTGCAAACCTCCTTCCATCAGCAAGGGCATTGAAGATGAAACGTGGCTGGGTCTTCCAACATGACAATGATCCTAAACATACCGCCCGGGCAACGAAGGAGTGGCTTCGTAAGAAGCATTTCAAGGTCCTGGAGTGGCCTAGCCAGTCTCCAGATCTCAACCCCATAGAAAACCTTTGGAGGGAGTTGAAAGTCTGTGTTGCCCAGCGACAGCCCCAAAACATCACTGCTCTAGAGGAGATCTGCATGGAGGAATGGGCCAACATACCAGCAACAGTGTGTGCCAACCTTGTGAAGACTTACAGGAAACGTTTGACCTCTGTCATGCCAACAAAGGATATATAACAAAGTATTGAGAAGAACTTTTGATATTGATTAAATACTTATTTTCCACCATAATTTGCAAATAAATTCTTTCCAAATCAGCCAATGTGATTGTCTGGATTTTGTTTCTCGTTTTGTCTCTCATAGTTAAGGTCTACCTATGATGCCAATTACAGGCCTCTCTCATCTTTTTAAGTGGGAGAACTTGCACAATTGGTGGCTGACTAAATACTTTTTTGCCCCACTGTATATACCAACATCTGTAAACGCTATAACTTTCACGTAAACCAATTAATTTGCACGTATTGGGATTTTTTTTTTTTTTTAGCAAAGACATGAAGCAGAATACATTTTGGCCTAAATTTATGACAAAAGTTGATTTTTTTTTTTTTTTTTTTTCTTCTTTTTTTTTTTTCTGGACGTTTAATAGCAAAAAGTTTTTGGTTTTTTTTCCTCAAAACTGTCCGGTCCTTGTTGTTTTTTTTATTTATTTATAGTGCAAAAAATAAAAAATGCACAGGCGATCAAATACCATCGAAAGAAATCTCTATTCGTGGGGAAAAAAAGGACGTAAATTTTATTTGGGTGCATAGCCGCACAATTGTCCGTTTAAAGTACCGCAGAGCAGTAACAGAAAAAATGGCCTGGTCAGGAAGGAGGGTAAATCCTCTGGAGGGCAAGCGGTTAAAAGATAACTTTTAGAATGTCTTTGAAAAGTTTAATCTGTGACAGTAGCTAAGCTACAGACATTAAATTATTATTATTCTGTAAATAAGCTGTACAGCAAGCTTTCACTGGCCTCTCTAGCTGCGGCCATAGTAACTAATCATCAAAGTTCACATTAGAAGCACTAATGGCATGCTTTAAACCAGCACAGCTCACCTTGCTTTTACACCCCCTTCCTTACCAGTAGTGACTCAGCATCTTTCCAGCCTACAAATCTTCAATACAAACTCAGAGCAGGTGCTCTGGGGGAGCAGAGTGAGCTGCTGTGAGGACTTGAGTGCTTCTGCTCTGAACTTTAATGATGAATTGTTTCAGTGCCTGTAGCTACAGAGATCAGTGATGGCTCGTTTTCAAGTTCATCTACTGCTTTTTGAGAATATGTAAACTCGTTTAACATTTTTCTCCTAGAATACTACTGCTGATGAGCTATAGCTATGAAAATGCTAAATGCTCTGTAGTCTTTTACACCTTTACACAGTGCTTAAACTGCATTCTTTGGTAAAATGTATTTAGTTTTAGTTTGTGGTGTTCTAGTTTATCTAATAAAAATCTCTCATTTCCCAAGGTGCCTTATTGCCTTTATGGGTGTGTTCTTCATAACAAGGAGCAGAAAAAAGACAAAACCTTTTGAACCCTATGTTGCCATTAACTCCATGCCAGGTAAACTAAAACGGATTTAAGCGGTTGTAAAGCATTTTTTTTCCTTAAATTAAAAAAGATGTTATACTTACTTGCTCTGTACAATGGTTTTTTTACCCCATCCTCTGGAGTTCCCCATGAGCACTATCCACTCCTTATCTTATCCAAGTGCTCCCATAGCAAACTGCTTGTTACAGGGACACTCGTGTAAGCCCACTTGCAAGCCGAGTTGTGCACATCCGTAGGCACACACAGCGTGGCTTGGCCCTGCCCCTGCTCCCTTTTTAGAGTATTTGATTTAACAGTAGCGCCAATGGCTCTCGCTGCCATCAAATCCTATTAGTGCTTGACAGAGAGACGACTGAGCTAAGAGTGTTTTTTACCTTAATGTAGAAAATGTGTTATGGTAAAAAAGCTTTTTCTTTAACCTCTTCACACCGAGTGCACGCAAATGTTCGGCCGCTCAGCGTCTGGGCCTCGACACCAAGTGGCTGCACATTTGCATGCAATTAAAAAAACATATGTGCTGAGGGTGCATGCCCTGCTCTCTCCCAGCACACATTTCCGGTACTCACGGAAAGGTCCTGATTTCCTCTTGTGATCGGGACCTTTCCCGATCATGTGACAGTGAATCACGGCGGTCACATGTCCCTAAAGCCCCAACCCGCCTCCCGACTTCTGAAACCCTTAAAGAGCTGGGAGGCACCGGCGCCAAGGGGTTAATAGCCACTTTAAATTAGTTTGCTATACTGGTTTAGCCATTTAGTTTTGATTTGCTTCAATCCTAAGTGTTTTAGGGCAATACAGATACTGGAGATGGCACAAACAAACAGCAAGAGCATGCATTACCACTTCAGGGATCCGTGGAAAATCCATGATAGTTACCTCTCTTCAATGGTTTTATGTCCCTCACTGGCGTTTTGTAACCATCTTCTCCTGGGTGCTGGGCTGTAGCTGTTCTTATTGGCCAGTGCAGGATGAAGTCACTCCTGTGCGTGCACAGAAATGCAATTATCCCCACATACAGGAGCTGTGCCAGAATGTAAACTGAGCTACACTTGTACAACTTGGTGTACATTCCAAAGAATACTGAAAGGCAGGTAGTTTTCTTTTGTTGCAGAAGAGACATTACTTGTGTCATCTGCAATACAAAGCCTGCCTGCTCACAGATTTCAAGTAGTAAAAAAGTTGACAGACAGATGTTCTGTGTTTTAAAATCCAATGGCTGGTATATTGTACAAAATAAGAATATGCTCTTCATATCTTATTTCTCTATTTTCCTGCAAATTGCATATTCCCAAAGCTGAACTCTCTAACCATTGGCACTATTGTGCCTTTTGTGATACAAATTGAGTAAATTTTGAAAATCACACCGGGAGCTTGGTTTATCTTGGTGCCTAAATTTTTCATCCAAGCATTGTCTGTTGTGTGCCAATCTACCCAAGTCCTGTGTATCTGTAATGCGGTAATCTGAGAACTTCAGTTTGTGATGCAGAAGAGCAATTCCCAGACATGCCCATTACAGGTTACTTGTCTCTCATATACAGAAAGCCTTCTATAAAAAAAATATCTGTAATAAGTGTTTTGCTGCCATGAAACCAATTTAAAACAACATTGGCTACAGCAATGTGTTTTGTAATATAGAAAGCAGAGGAATTTGAGGTTACATAGATCAGGCCTCAGGATGTTTTTTTCTAGTGACCTGGTTTGGCTTTCTCTGGATTTTCCTTTTTAGATTATTGTTTCAGTGTTTACTGTCTAATTTTAGTAGCTTCATTATTGGTTTCTCGTGTCCTGGATTAATACTTGCATTTTTTTACCCAAGATTATATATTTCTGTGGCATATGTTGACACTACACTAAGGGTAGCACCACAAACAATAGGGAGACCTATTGTGTATGTAAACCCAAACAATATGCCTCTCTCATTTGCTCCATTTTGGGGGTTTTTTTATACACCTTTTGAATGCATTTTGTTATATCTGTTTTATAAGTGTAAAAAAAAAAACTGATGCTCTTGTCAGACATTCAGGGCTGCCCTGTGCCTTTAGCACATGTGGTGTTCTCAACAAAAGTGTATACAAAAACTGGGCAAATGTATACAAAGCTATATATAAAGCAAATGCATCACTAGCATTGTTAAATTATCTATTAGTTGTTAAAAAAAAAAAAAAAAGTCTGTACTAGGCTGGGTATGCAGTATATGAATTGCTTCTATGATTACAATTATCCTCATGATATGAAGTTTATACTAAATCGGTTATCTTCCAAAAAAAAAAAAATCTGTTGTGTTTGTTTGCAGGTGTGGTTAACATGCATGATCATGGCAGTACTATTCAGCCTGATTTTGGGAATTCCTTCTCTTATGGAGCTCTTCAAAGTAATGATAGTTTATCAGAAATTTACATGCCTGCAACACTTCCTGTTGTAACAGAAGAAGCACCATCATCCTCTCCACCATATAAGATTTTGGAACACGATAAGAATGACTAGGCATGCTAGCTCCTAATGTACGGACTGGGAAAACTACGCAGAAAAAGTGTTCCTCTGGATTTTTTTTTTCCTTGTACAGTTCAAACCATAGTTTAAAATGTGTATTTTTTTAAGTCCAAAGTTATATGTAAGTTATATGTATATCTTAAGTCCAGTTTTCTCTAAATTGCTAGTTTACCTATAAATGACTGTTTTTTTATCTGCCCTGTTAAAAACTTATTGTAATTCTGTGCAAAACAAAAAATGCAAAAATATTAACTTATATTCTGATATACTTTTGAACTGGGCTATAAACACGTTTTATTCACCATTATTGCTTTTTTTTTTTTTTTGGGGGGGGGGAGAGGAGTGGGGTAGAGTTAACATTTCTCTCAGGTTCTTATTTCTTTAGTGGGAAACCGTAATAAAAGGAGGTTTAAGGATTTATTTAACTGCTTTTGAACAACACTCAACTTTATTCAAAAACTCCTTGAATTAACCTATAGCCAAAATGACAACGTTCAGCTTAAAAACACTTAAAACTTTTTTCATCATTGTTTGTTTGTCATTATTTATATTTTTAAAAGTGGTTTACCCTTCTGAAGAGTTTTTTTTAATGATTACATGTTAAATAGTATATGCCATCTGTGGTACATGTCAAAGCTTTCCTGGCTCTATCCAAAAAAGTAAAGGGTTTTGACAGGAGTAGGGTTTTAAATCTCGCAGAAGCAAATGATTAATGCTGACCTTCCCTCCCCAAAAGGAGTTTGTTACTTTTCAACCCTAACCCCCTAAGCAAAAAGAAACAGTGGATTTAAAAAAAATGATCCAGCCTGCTCCCCTGCCGCCTAGGAAACAATGAAGCGCCCTTGGTCCTTCAGCCCCTCGGTGTATCATATCACATCTTTTAGGAAGCTGCAAGACCTGCAATACAGAACAGCCAGAGAGTGGGCCCTGTGTACTTCATCAGGGCTGGTTGATTCCAGAAGAGGCAGCCAGCCCCCATCCGTATGGAGGATCAAAAATAGTTTTATGCACCCAAGCTATGTCCTCTGAGCAGCAGATCACAGCAGAACAACACTGGCAGGTCAGTAGGCATTTTAAAGAGAACCTAACAGTACAGGTAATACACATAGGGAAAATGAAAATTCTGGACTGAAACTGGAAATTCAGGATGTATCTGGCCAAAAACTGAAACCAACAGGTTTTCAACAAAAAAAATATTTTTTATACTCTACTCAAAAAATTTAAAGGAACACTTTGAAAACACATCAGAGCTCAATGAGGAAAATATCATGCTGGATATCTATACTGGTAATGTGTTAGGAATGTACGTATGTCCCATTGTTTGATGGAAATAAAAATTATCAACCTACAGAGGACTGAATTCAAAGACTCCCCGAAGATCAAAGTGAAAAAATGATGCAGCAGGCTAGTCCATTTTGCTGAAATTTCATTGCAGCAGCTCAAAACTGTACTGGTACTCAGTAATTTGTATGGCTCCCACGTGCTTATATGAATGCCTGACAACGTCGGATCATGCTCCTAATGAGACAACGGATGTCCTAGGGTGTTTTATTCCAGATCTGGACCAGGGCATCATTAAGCTCCTGGACAGTCTGAGGTGCAACCTGGCGGCATCAGATGGACCGAAACATGATATCCCAGAGGTGTTCTATTGGATTTAGGTCAAACAAGTGTGAGGGCTATTCAATGGTATCAATTCCTTCATCCTCCAGAAGCTGCCTGCATACTCGTCTCATGAAGCCGGGCATTGTTGTGCACAGGAGGAACCCAAGACCCACTGCACCAACGTAGGGTCTGACAATGGGTCCAAGGATTTCATCCCAATACCTGATGGCAGTTGGGGGGTTATTGTCTAGCCTGTACAGGTTTGTGCATCCCTCCATGGATATGCCTCACCAGACCATCACTGACCCACCACCAAAATGGTCACGGTGAACTATGTTACAAGCAGCATAACGTTCTTCATGGCTTCTCCAGACCCTTTCACCTCTGTCACGTGCTCAGGGTGAACCTGCTCTCATCTGTGAAAAGCATAGGGACCAGTGGCGGACCTGCCAATTCTGTTCAATGGCAAATGCCAATCAAGCTCTATGGTGCTGGGCAGTGAGCACAGGGCCCTCTAGAGGACATCGGGCCCTCAGACCACCCTCGTAAAGTCTGTTTCTAATTGGTCAGAAACATTCACACCAGTGGCCTGCTGGAGGTCATTTTGTAGGGCTCTGCCAGTGTCATCCTGTTCTCCTTGCACAAAGGAGCCAATACTGGTCCTGCTGATGGGTTAAGGACATTCTACGACCCTGTCTAGCTCTTTTAGAGTAACTGCCTGTCTCCTGGAATCTCCTCCATGCTCGAGTCTATGCTGGGAGACACCGCAATCCTTCTGGCAATTGCACATATTGATGTGCCATCCTGGAGGAGTTGGACTGCCTGTGCAACCTCTGTAGGGTCCAGGTATTGCCTCATGCTGGTTGTAGTGACACTGACCTGGCCAAATGCAAAACTAGTGAAAAACAGTCAGAAAAGATGAGTAGGGAAAACATTGTCAGTGGCCTCCACCTGAAAAACCATTCCTGTTTTGGAGATCGTCTCATTGTTGTCCATGTACTGCACCTGTTATTAATTTCATTAACACCAAAGCAGCTGAAACTGATTAACAACCCCCTCTGCTACTTAACTGACCAGATCAATATCCCAGTAGTTTAATTGACTTGATGCTATACTCTGATTAAAAAGTGTTCCTTTAATTTTTTTGAGCAGTGTATATATCCAATAATGTAAAATAACTTTTGTTGAATGTATGTATATACTGTGTGTGTTTACAGGGAGTATAGAAAATAATCACCCCTTTTAAAATAATTAAATTTTGTTGCTTTGCAGCCTGAAATGAAGACACACCATTTTTGTTTTATCCAGCTGTATTTACTCAGTGCAACTTATAACACTCAAATGAAAGCTATAACACCAACATATCATACAAAATTAAAAAAGACTCAAAAACAGAATAACCTGAGTTGGAAAAAGGATCACCCCCTCCTGAAAATGACTTGGAAACTCCATCAGGTGTAACTCCACCTTCTCAATGGCACACAAAGCCATTTGACTTTCAACTGTGATCAGCTGTGGTCATTTTGATTAGCTCAGCATGAAAAGATGAAGCAAACGATCAACTGTGGGTGGGAAGGCACCGTCAGAAGATCTCTGAGGTAAAGTTCTGGACAAGCACAAGTCACAAGATGAATCCAAAATAATTTCAAAGGCGTTATCAATGCCTGGAAACACAGTGAAGTTTGTTATTAAGAAGTGGAAGGTATTTGGTACAACACAGACCCTCTCTCGATCAGGACGTCACTCTTTTCAAACTGGATGAAAGAGCCAGAAGGAAACTGGTCAAAGAGGCTGTCAAGAGGCCTACAGCAATGATGGAGCAGTTGCAGGAATTTGACAGTGGTCATTGTGTGCATGTGACAACAATATTACAGATTCTCCACAAATGTGGCTTATATGGGAGGGTTGCAAGAAAAAGCCACTCCTTAAGAAAGGCCACATGCAGTCATGACTGAGCTTTACCAAAACGCAGCCTGAAGTTTCTGAGGCCGCAGTTATGGTCATATGAGATTAAAATTGAATTATTTGGCCTCAACACTAAACGGTATGTTTGGCTGAAATTTAATACAGCTCACCATCCAAATAACACCATTCCTACAGTAAGGAACTGGAAATTTTGTCAGGTTAGAAAAAAAAATGGATGGGGCAAAATACCATCCAAATCTTTAGGAAAACCTGCTGCCCTTTGCCGGAAAGTTGTCAATGGGAAGAAGGTTTACCTTCCAACATGACAATGACCCAAAGCATGCAGCAAAAATGACCACACAGTGGTTGAAGGAGAAAAAGGTGAATGTCCTTGCATGGCCTAGTCAGAGCCCAGACTTAAACCCCATTAAAGATCTGTGGAATACATTAAACTGCAGTCCACAAATGGTCACAATCAAATTTCACTAAACTTGAGCAGTTCTGCAAAGACGTGTGGGCATATTTTGCAAATTCTAGATGTGCAATGTTCGTATAAATATCCCAACAGACTACAGGCTGTAACTAAAGCAAAAGGTGGTTTACCAAAATACACAAGAGAGTGATCCTTTCTCCAACTCACTGATTCTGTTTTTATTTTTATTTTGTTCTGATATGTTGCTGTTACATCTTTTACTTGGATGTTATAAGTTGCACTGAGTAAATACAGCTGGATAGAACTAAATACTGTGTCTGTTTTAATTTCAGGCTGCAAAGGGGGTGATTCTTTTCTATAGCCAGAGTGTGTGTATGTATGTATTTATATACAGTGAAGGAAATAAGTATTTGATCCCCTGCTGATTTTGAATGTTTGCCCACTCACAAAGAATTGATCAGTCTAAAAATCAAATGGTAGGTGTATTGTAACACTGAGAGACAGAATAGCAACAAAAATTCAAAAGAAATGGATGTCTTAACAAATTATGTACTGATTTGTACATTCATGAGGGAAATAAGCATTTGATCTCCTATCATTCAGCAGGATTTCTGGCTACCAGGTGTCTTTCATACAGGTAACAAGTTGAGATTAGAAGCAGTCTCTTAAAGGAGGTGTTGCTAATCTCATTTTGTTATCTGTATAAAAGACACCTGTCCACAGGAGCAATCAAACAATCAGATTCCAAACTCTCCACCATGGCAAAGACCAAAGAGCTGTCCAAGGATGTCAGGGACAAGATTGTAGACCTACACAAGGCTGGACTGGGCTACCAAACTATCGCCAAGCAGCTTGGTGAGAAGGTGACAACAGTTGGTGCAATCATTTGCAAATGGAAGAAACACAAAACAACTGTCAGCCTTCCTAGGTCTGGTGCACCATGCAATATCTCACCTTGTGGAGTGTCAATGATGAGAACAGTAAGGAATCATCCCAAAACTACACGTGAGGATCTTGTCAATGATCTCCAGGCAGCTGGGACCACATTCACCAAGAAAACAATTGGTAACACACTATGCCAACAAGGATTGAAATCCTGCAGTGCCTGCAAGGTCCCTCTGCTCAAGAAAGCACATATCCAGGCCCCTCTGAAGTTTGCCACTGAACATCTGAATGATGCAGAGGAGGACTGGTTGAAAGTGTTGTGGTCAGATGAGACCAAAATCGAGCTCTTTGACATCAACTCAACTCGCTGTGTTTGGAGGAAGAGGAATGCTGCCTATGACCCCAAAAACACCATCCCAACTGTCAAACGTGGTGGAAACATTCTGCTTTGGAGGTGTTTTTCTGCTAAGGGGACAGCACAACTGCACCGCATCAAAGGGACGATGGACGGGGCAATGTACCATCAAATCTTGGGTGAGAACCTTCTTCCCTCAGCCAGGGCATTGAAATGGGTCATGGATGGGTGTTCCAGCATGACAATGACCCAAAACCACAGCCAAGGCAACAAAGGAGTGGCTCAAGAAGAAGCACATTAAGGTCCTGGAGTGGCCTAGCCAGTCTCCAAACCTTAATCCATGTGTGTGTGTGTGTGTGTGTGTGTGTGTGTGTATAAATATATATGTATATATATATGTATATATATATATATATATAAACTTTTTTTGTGTGTATGTATATATACAGTGAAGGAAACAGCATCAGGAGGCAGCAGTAGTGCCTCCTGAACACCTGCCAGCTGCTGCTATACCACAATTTGAAATCCACTGCCGATCCCTTTTCAGAGGGCGCTAAGCAGCCCTTATAGCATTGAGGAAGTATCTCCCTGCTGCTGTTCTTGCTTGTAAGAGCCATGTGGAATTTCAATTTTTGCTAAATTCCTGTTGCCTTTCACTTTGGTCACCTCCAGCCATGTGGCCGTCATCTATTGCCAGGAGTCAAGGTTTTGTGAGTACCTGAAGCCTTGCCCTCATACCCTTAGGCTTACATTGCCTTACCACCATGCAGCTGCAACATGTGTGATTCTAGTTACGGAGGGCAGGGACATTCCTGCTATACTGGGCACCTCCAGCTATCACTCCATTAAGGGCTTTGGGTCTACATGCAGCTTACCTACTGATGGTGCAAATGTCTGCAGCCTGAAATAATTTTGTGCTGTACTCCAGGAATCTGTTCTGTCATCGTAGTCCTCTTTAGCTCCCTCCTATGTGGTCAATTCCTTAGTCCTTTTGGCAGAGGTTTTTACTACTGTCACTAGCTCAGACCACAGTGGCTGCAAGCATTCTCCAAAGCCTTTCTATACAGATTATCGATCTGATTTTCTTGGAGCCGTAGAGGCTTCTGAGCATTTAGCTGCAGAAACTGAACTTGCCCCTCGGAAGTCCAGTGCACTACTATCGCTCTAATTAAAAGAGACCACTTGGGAAGGAGTTTGTACAAAAGTGATCTATTCCTACTGTGGATGTCCAGCCTTAGCAGGGCAATTACCATATCAGTAGTGTATGTGCATGTCTTTAAATTGAATGTAAAGTCTTATTTTTTTTTTTATTAAAAAACATATTCTACTTACAGTACCCACTCTGTGCAATGGTATTGCACAGAGCTGCTCCAAACCATCTCTTCTGGAGTTCCCGTTAGCGCACTAGGCTCCTCTTCCCAGTGTGCCACCATAAGAAGCCACTTTCTATGGTGGCACACCAACGGGCTCGCTCCCAAGCCAAGCTGTGTGCATCTATTGAAACACACAGCATGGCTCGGCCCCTCACCTCCTCACTGGATTTGACTGACAGCAACAGAAGCTTTAGAACCACTTTAAGGACCCAACCAAGAGGTGGTTAGAAGTCCTCCTTAGAACTCTGCTCTCTCTGGTGAACCCTGGCCTTCACCCCATTCTGTCTGTTATTTTGCCAGGCTATGACTGACAAGTCACATTCCTTTAAAAGAAATCTTAACACTACTGTGGTTGATCGCCAAAAGCAATTGGCTGTAGCTGTAAAGTTTCGTTGTTACTGCATGCTTGAAACTGCCCATCTCATAACATGGTTCTCCTGTCAATATACTGTACCTGCGTAGGGCACTTTGGGTAAAGTGCTAAACTATGGAAACTGTATGTAAGAAGCACTTGATGCACATTGGCCTTTGAGGGACAGGATCTTTTCAGATCAACTTCTGTTACTGTTACCAAAGATGCTACTGGTGGCATGAACATCCATCTTTCTTAACAAAAAATCCTAAAGTTGGCATACGTGGAGCAAATTTCAGCTGGTTCCTTAGGAATTTTGCTCAGTAGGTAGCCCTGCCGATTGTCTCTGCCTGACATCCCTCGAAAGAGCCATGTGGAAAATTATCGGTCGAATAGTGCCTGCATCCAATCAGATGTAGATGCTGTTTGGGTATTTTGACAGCTAGTGGTTCCAAACTGCAATAGCTGCAGGGGAGATACATCCATTCATCCATCTACACCAGGGGTCAGCAACCAGTAGATTTCAGCCAGATGACTGGTAGATCATGGTTAGGGTTTGCCGACCTGCCATTCCAGAGCATCCGAGTACAATGCAGCGGGACTACTTGTAAAGTTGGAGCTGTAGTAGGAAGAGCCGCATAAGTTGATGTCTCCTCTGTAGTGCTGGCTTCTACGCCCTCTCATAGTTGGTGGGTGTAGCACTTGTCAAGCATGACCTATTGCAACCTTGTGCAATACAGCAAACAAGGGGTTAAAGCAGGCAGCGTATGTCACTTTTTCACCACTTACTTTACCTCTTGGACCCTGCAGAAGCATGCAGTTGCGGAGCACTTGCAGAGTGACCCCATTTTACTTAAATGGGTCTCGACTGACAGGCGGTACTGCCCACTAAAAGCAAAAGAGGGTGTAATTCCTGCTGCAGCATGTGTACAATTGTGGCTGCCACCTCAGGAGCTAAAGTGGGTAGGGATTGGGGTGATAAAACCGTGACTCAACCGCAGGGTTAGCCACGTGTGAACAAGCCCTAAGAGTGCCGCTGCCGGATGCAACAAAGGGCTCATTCACAAGTGCAGCAGATACTGCTGCTCCTCTGCAAAGCAATCCAAGTGTGTTTGACCTAATTTAAACCCATGATTGCCATGCAATGCACATAGTAGTACAGCAATTAGAGGTTTAAATCAGGTGTGAGAAGGTGACACTGGCTGACACTGTGCCCAGCGATCTTTGCCTTCTCCCATGTTGTTCAGGTAGATCTCCATCTCTTTAAGGTTGCCTAGCCCTGATCTACGCTGTATAGTGTGGATAGAGAAATGTGTTTGATTTTTTCTTTTTTCAGCTTGCAAACAACACACAAACTGGATGGAAAATAAATCTGCAGGTGTATAGCTTTAGTACCAGACTTCAAAGTCATCTCCCTTGTTATCTGTTAGGAAATGTTCTATTTCACTTCTCCACATCAAGATCCACCAAGCTTGGCTTCATACAGCTGCAAAGTCTGGGGTTCAAATTCTGTCAAATCCTAAGACAAGTCCTTCCTTAGCATGAAAGTGAACACCTACTTTCCAGGGTGGTGAGATGTTTGTTAACTTTTGTGGATGATTGGATAGTGGCATCTTGGATGTTTGGGTGTAAGAGGTAGTATCGTAGAGTTACAAGTTAGAGTTTTGCTCCATACCCCCTTTTTGGTTTTTCACCTCCTAACTTCTTGTGTCACCACAGAGATCAGCTCTTTTGGACCAAGGTGTCATTGCCCCAGTTCCTTTGGCAAAACAGTTTCAGTGGTTTTATTGCAATCTGCTCACTTTTCCCAAAGAGGGGGCATATGGGCCCTATTTTGGATGATCTCAAAGCTCTGAATGTGGTCGTTTGAGCCCAGAAATTCTGCATGGAATTCTCCAAATCTGTAGTCACCTACTTTTACCAGGGAGACTTTCTAGTTTCTGGGGATGTTAAGCATGTGCACCTGTATATCCTCATCTTTTCCAGTGCTTCAACATTTTTCTGTGATTTTCTGTACGCCCCTAATCTACCAGTTCTTGGCCCTGCCCTGCAGCTTTTCATCTTCAACTTACGTGTTTATCAAGGTGCTGGACCCATTATCAGCCCTGTTGTGCTCTCATGGCATCTCCATAGTGGGATACTTAGACAACCTCTTGCTAAAGGAACAGTGGGGTGGTCTCTGTTGGACAGCATAACCTTTGACTGTCCAGACATTACAGTGGTGCAGATGAATCCTGTAACTTCAGAAATGGGTTTTGGAACTGTGACTCATTGTTTGGAATATCTGGGTATAGTCAGGGCCGGTGCTTCCACTAGGCAAATTAGGAAGCTGCCTAGGGCGTACTGCCACTCAGGAGCGCCTGGCTGCAGCACAGGCTGGTACTCTCTTTGTGTGGGATGCCGCCATGTCATGAATGATCCTCCAGCTGAGCAGAGGTTTGACAGAAGGGAGGAAGAAAGGACAGAGGGAGATGCCAGGTGTCTGGGGCCAGTGTAGCATCTGAGCTACATCCCTTCCAGCGTTCCTCTCAGACTCAGTCCCTTACTGCATGCCTGCTGGTGGCTGCTGATCACTGTGGAGTTCCAGCCCTTCTCTTCGCATTAATCAGTGGAGGCGGAGCTGCGCCTGCGGAGGAAGGTAATGCAACTGTGACCCTACTACTGCCAGCCACAGATATAATCCATCTGTGACACTGATTTTGTCTTTAACCACTTGGCAACTGCGCTATATCCAAATGACGGCTACAGTGCGGTTGTCCGTCATATGATGTCCTCCCAGAATGCGCCCTCCCGCACCCCCAGTGCAGCATCATCAGTGTCCATCAGTGCTGTCTACCAGTGCAGATTCATCAATGCACATCAGTGAAGGAGAAAAATTACCTGTTTGCAAAATTTATAATAGAAACAAAGAAAAACTTTTTTTAATTTTTTGCTCTTTTTTTGTTTATAGTGCAAAAAATAAAACACCCAGCGGCGATTAAATACCACCAAAAGAAAGCTCTATTTGTGTGAAACAAATGATAAAAATTTCATATGGGTACAATATTGCATGACCATGCAATTGTCATTCAAAGTGCAAGAGCGCTTAAAGCTGAAAATTGGCCTGGGCAGGAAGGGGGTAGAAGTGTTCAGTAGGCAAGTGGTTAATATTGGTGCTGGTGGTATCATATGGAACTTATTTTTGAAAATTAAAATAAATTTAGCAGTTTCAGGTTTTTTAATATTTTCTGTTTTTTATCTTAAAATTGATTTATTTTATTTTTTTGGGGGGGGTCAAGCAGCTGGTCTTACCTAGGGCACAAAATAATCTAGCACTGGCCCTGGGTGTAATACTGGACACACCTCAGGCCAGAGAAAATAATATTGCTACCAAGCAATAAGCAGAATGTTCTGTGCTTTGTAGAGGGGAAGGAATGGCCATTACCTTGTAAACAGTCTTTTCAGATGCAATGGTTTTGTGTATGCCACCTGGCTTGAACCTTCTGGAAAAATGAGGAGTCATTCCAACTAATTCAATGAAGATACAGTCATGGCCAAAAATATTGGCATCCCCTCCATTTCTGTCAGATAATGCACCACTGCGCCCAGAAAATTGTTGCAATTACAAATGTTTAGGAATTCTCATTTTTTGTTCTCTGTTTATTTTGTTTGTATTGGTACAACACAATAAAGTGCAGAAACAAAAAGCCAAATCTGACATATTCAACACAAAACTCCACAATGGACTGGACAAAATTATTGGCACCCTCAATTTAATATTTGGTAGCACACCCCTTGGAAAAAATAACTTAAATCAATCGCTTCCTGTAACAATCAATGAGTTTCTTACACCTCTCTACTGGAATTTTGGACCACTCTTCTTTTGCCAACTGCTCCAGGTCTCTCAGAGTGGAAGGGTTCCTTTTTCCTAAATGTTGTTTTGAGATCTCTCCACAGATGCTCTATGGGATTGAGATTGGACTCATTTGGTGATCAGTTCAGTACTTGTCTTAAACCATTGCTGGGGGGGTTTTGATATGTGTTTTGGATCATTGTCCTGCTGTAAGACCCATTACCTCTGACGGAGACCCAGCTTTCTGATGCTGGGCCCTATATTGCACCCTAGAATTCTTGGGTAGTCTTCAGATTTCATAATGCCATGCACATGGTCAAGACATCCAGTGCCTGAAGCAGCAAAGCAACCTCAAAACATCAGTGAACCTCCACCATGTTTGACTGTAGGGACTGTATTCCTTTCTTTAAAGGCCTCATTGCTTTTTCTGAAAATGATAGAATGATGGGCTTTACCAAAAGCTGTAATTTTGTTTCGTCTGTCTACAGCACATTCTCCCAAAATGATTTTGGCTTCCTCAGGTAAGTTTTGCCAGACTCCAATCTGTTTTTTAAATGTTTCTTTGGCAGCAGTGGGGTCCTCCAGGGTCTCCTACCATAACGTCCCTTTTATTTCAGATGGTGACGTATAGTGTGAGCTGACACAGTTGTACCCTGTGCCAGAAGTTTAGCTTGAATTTGTCTAGAAGTTGATTGAGGTACTTTAGCCACCACTTTGAACAATCCTTCATTGCAATTTTTGATCAGTTTTTCTCTCTCATCCACATCCAGGGATATTAGCTACAGTGGATATAAAAAATCTACACACCCCTGTTAAAATGTCATGTTTCTTTGATGTAAAAAAATTAGACAAAGATAAATAATTTCAGAACTTTTTCCACCTTTAATGTGACCTATAAACTGTACAACACAATTGAAAAACTGAAATCTTTTAGGGGGGAAAGTAAACATAAAAAACTAAAATAATGTGGTTGCATAAGTGTGCACACCCTCTTATAACTGGAGATGTAGCTCTGTTCAGAATTAAGCAATCACATTCAAAATCATGCTAAATAGGAGTTAGTACACACCTGCCATCATTTAAAGTGCTTCTGATTAACCACAAATAAAGTTCAGCTGTTCTAGTGGTCTTTCCTGACATTTTCTTAGTCGCATCCTACAGCAAAAGCCATGGTCCGCAGAGAGCTTCCAAAGCATCAGAGTGATCTCATTGTTAAAAGGTATCAGTCAGGAGAAGGGTACAAAAGAGTTTTCAAGGCATTGGATATACCATGGAACACAGTGAAGTCATCGTCAAGTGGAGAAAATATGGCACAACAGTGACATTACTAAGAACTTGACGTCCCTCCAAAATTGATGAAAAGACGAGAAGAAAACTGGTCTGGGAGGCTGCCAAGAGGCCTACAGCAACATTAAAGGAGCTGCTGGAATATTGGCAAATACTGGCTGTGTGGTACATGTGACAACAATTTCCCATATTTTTCATATGTCTGGGCTATGGGGTAGAGTGGCAAGATGCAAGCATTTTTTTACGTAGAAAAACATCCAAGCCTGGCTAAATTTTGCAAAAATACATCTGAAGTCTCCCAAAAACATGTGGGAAAATGTGTTATGGTCTGATGAAACCAAGGTTGAACTTTTTGGCCATAATTCCAAAAGATACGTTTGGTGCAAAAACACTACACATCACCAAAAGAACACCATACCCACAGTGAGGCATGGTGGTGACAGCAACATGCTTTGGGGCTGTTTTTCTTCAGCTTGAACACTGGGGCCTTAGTCAAGGTAGAGGGAATTTTGAACAGTTCCAAATACCAGTCAATATTGGCACAAAACCTGCAGGCTTCTGATAGAAAGCTGAACATGAAGAGGAAATTGATCTTTCAACATGACAAGAACCCAAAGCATACATCCAAATCAACAAAGGAATGGCTTCACCAGAAGAAGATTAAAGTTTTGGAATGGCCCAGTCAGAGCCGAGACCTGATTCTGATCGAAAAATCTATAAGATGATTTGAATAGGGCTGTGTACAGGATATGCCCTCGCAATCTGACAGATTTGGAGTGTTTTTGCAAGGAAGAGTGGGCAAATATTGCCAAGTCAAGATGTGCCATGCTAATAGACTCATACCCAAAAAGACTGAGTGCTGTAATAAAATCCAAAGGTGCTTCAACAAAGTATCATTAGTTTAAGGGTGTGTATACTCATGCAACCATATTATTTTAGTTTTTTTATTTTTACTTCCAACCACCTAAAAGATTTCAGTTTGCTGTTCAACTGAGTTGTACAGTTTATAGTTTACATTAAAGGTGGAAAAAGTTCTGAAATTATTTATCTTTGTCTCGTTTTTTTACATTACAGAAACCTGCCATTTTAACAGGGGTGTGTAGACTTTTTATATCCACTATACAGTGTCAGGAGCTGCAAACTCCAATTCTTTCTCCATTTTAACTGGTTGCCGGTGTGATTGCTATATTGTCCATACCTGTTAATTGATACAGGTGAGTTTAATTACAAATTACAGAAGCATCACAAACTTGGAATGCAATTATTTCTTACAATTTTGAGAAGGTACCAATAAGTTTGTCCCGACTGTATATTTTGCTGTTAGGTAAACACCAGCCTAACCAAGTCAAGCATGTGGCTACATTCTTCCTCCTCTGACACTGTATTTGGGGCTAAACATAGGCAACAGCCGTTCCATATAAAGATGAAATTTTGAGATTCTACGTTAGATCTTAAAGTGGTTGTAAACCTGTACATATACCCAGTGAAGTGACTGGCCTCAGATGATACACAGAGAAGAAACAAATCCTCCTACATGATTTGTACCTGTTTACTTGCAGCCAGTTCTGCTGTACATCCTTGCTAAACTCAGAGATGAAAAGGATTTTTCACAGACTCACAAAGCAGGGGGCAGGGAGTTGCAGTTACACAATGTACAAGAGAGCTGATTGGAGGGAAGGGACACACCCTCTTCACACAGCACACAGGAATAGAGCTGAGGCTGTCAATCAGCTGGAGATACCTCCTCTAGCACCATTTTAGCTTTTGGTGTCAGGAAAACGTGTCAGAAGGGACTCATGCTGTTAGCAGAGGAACTAGATAGCAGAGAGGCAAGTAAACACTATAAAAATTAGGTCTTTTTTCAGATTTCATATCTGAGGTTTACAACCACTTTAACTCCACTTTACTGCATAACCCTTTTATGTTGCAAACCCTACTCCTCCCAAACAATTTACCACTTGAACAAAAAGAGACTCTAGTCGAACAGTATGTGCATGGCCATCATCCTCATCTTCATCCTATGTTTGCCCCTCTGCTGGGGCCCTTTTTTTTTTTTTGCAGGATTGGATGAAGCTGAGGGGGACAACCACCCAGGAGGCTTCCTTAGCCTGTGAAACAAATTGCTGCATACTTTCTGTGATCATGTTTCAAGTATAAGTCCTTACCATTTGATCTTTTGTTTTCTTAGATCGTGCACCTCCCTTGAAGCAGGGTTCACATACCCTTTTCCCTGACATAGCCAGTGCCACACACTCCCAAGAGTGCCCATTCTTTGGAATGCTTATTGTTGGCAATGGAATCTACCTCATGAGCAATGCATAGTTTTCAGGAGATGAAGGAGAGTGATGTCTCTGCCTTCTTTCCAGAACGGCACGACTTCTAACTTTCAAAACCTTTGGGAAGAGGTGAGAGAGGATCTTGTTTTTCAGGGATCATATTATGACCTTTTTTAGTTTTTGAATTCTCTCCCCCTCAGAGGATCTATAAAACCCAATACATTAAGCATGCACTCTATTTGTGGTTTGAAAAATTAAAATGGATGGAAATAGTGCTGTGGTGTGGATAAACACATAATATTCTACCAGCAAACCTGAAAAATAATTATACACAAAAAATGAATACTTGAGGCACCATATAATCCAGTACAAAGAAGAGGACATAAGCCCATAGACCTATGCACAACATTGAGCAGGCAACAGAACACTCACAGAGGCAGCAAAATCACTTATTACGCAGGACCCAAAGGACAGGCATAGCAGAGTTAGAAGCGCTAGATCAGGTG
The DNA here is from genome assembly GCF_062004578.1 of Staurois parvus. Lineage (NCBI taxonomy): Eukaryota > Metazoa > Chordata > Amphibia > Anura > Ranidae > Staurois > Staurois parvus. The sequence goes on along the minus strand of NW_028319936.1, from coordinate 2,660,406 downwards.
CGCGTATTATAGAGTCTCTGTGCTCCTGGACCTGGTTTTAAGCCCTGGAGCATACGACTTTGGTGTTTTGTTGTGAGCAGAAGGCACAGGTGTCACCACCAGCAGCCTGTAAGACTCCATGAGAGCCTGACAGCTGCTGTGGATGGATGGTGCGCCAATTGCCGTTTATGTTTAGGCTAGTATGTGCCTAGGGTGGAATGGCCAAAACACAAGAAGTCTGTGTTTTGGGTATTCGTTCCTGGGTGCATACTGCCCTAAACATTAGTACTGCTAGGTGCACTGTGCAGTAATAAGGTATGTTTCAACAAGACACAAACTCCGTGAGTGCTGCCTTATCTTTTGGTTTATATGTATCTTGTAGCAAACCTTGTATTTCATACTGGCTAATGCACAAAAGCATGCCTGGTGTATATGATCTCTGATGGCACAGGCAACTGCATATCACTGTTCTTTGATTCAGGTAAAAAGCTGGACAGATCCTGTTTTATTATTCTGTTAATTAACTGGATAGTAAAGGAATTCCTTTTTACCCTGAAATATATTCTATATCGTTTGTAATATATTTGTTTAATGTGTTTACAATATATCTAAAATGGAATTAAATGCAGTTTTACATTCAAAACATTATGATCCCATTATCCACTTTCCACCATTGCCTCTCAGCCCTTTTAGAGCTTTTAAATGCCAGGAGGAGGAGACAGGCATTCCAGTCATGTGACCGTTGTGATGACATGATCGGAAAGCTCCTGATCGCAAGTATGCATCTGGAGCTTTTCGGTCCCCGCTGTTGACTGTGCTGGCAGCACACAAGGCGCGCACTCTTATCAGAGAAAAGTGTTTACATAGAGCCAGATATATACTGCCTTTCTGCGTTAAAGCCCACCTGCCGAGAGGCCTCATATATGTGTACCTCCGGCAGGAAATGGTTAATGGGCCAAGAATCTACAATAGAACTAAGGGCAAAACTTTTTTTTTCATTATGGATAGTGTAATGGAGGGTTGTAACCCCTGTCAGTTTTTCTTTGGCCATCTGTGTCTTTTTGCAGAGATTTCCTTTCAGTTCCTGTTTCATAGCCAAGACAGGAAATGAGAGGAAATCCCTTCAAATTGAGGAATCCCTGGTTATCCCCAGGATTTCCAGAACATGTGTACATATTGGAAGATTTCCCCTTTATTACTGTTCTGGTGGCAACTTTGTGATTTTCTTTCACTTTTACTCTCCGTGATAACAGCAAACATGACGATTAATAATCCCTCTCCACTCTATCCAAAGCTAAAAAAAAAAAAAGTTTTGCCTTTAGCTATATTTTAAATTGACTGTGCTTTCATCTTTAAAAGTAAACTTCTCATGAGAGAAACATGGAGGTTGCCATTGCTGACCACTCCTGAAAATATTTACAGCCTGGCTTTCCCTTTGACCCTCCTGCTTCAATACGTTAGTCATAGACCCGAAACAAGTAAACAAATACAGAAATCTAATTTTTCTCTAAATATCAAAATCTTCGTACTTCTTCTGGGTCAGTAGTACTGAAGCCAATGGTCAGCACAATAGCCAGCCAAGTAGTAAAATGCAGCTACAAAACAATTAAAGTGGAACTAAACCCATCTAACATTTTCAGCCAAGGAAGCTGTCATCTTAGCCTTTGTGTAGCACTACCCCCCTATAGTCCTGCACAGCCAGGCATCACACATCTTCACCAAGACTTGCATCCAGAGTCAGAAATCAGCCCTTGAGCTTTGGTTTTGTTGTTTTATTTAGGGGAATCCCCCATGCCAAATTTAAAAACAAATGGCGTGGGAGTCCCCCCCAAATCCATATCAGACCCTAATCTGAGTATGCAGCCTGGCAGGTCAGGAAAGGGGGGGACTAGTGCCCCCTCTTCTGAACCATACCAGGCCACATGCCCTCAACATGGGGGGGTTGCCCTCAACATGGGGGGGTGCTTTGGGGTAGGGGGGTTCCCCCCCAAAGCACCTTGTCCCCATGTTGATGGGGACAAGGGCCTCTTCCCCACAGCCCTGACCAGTTGTTGTTGGTGTCAGCGGGCTGGGGACTTATCAGAATCTGGACGCCCCCTTTAACAAGGGGGCCCCCAGATCCCGCCCTCTCCCGCATGTGAATGAGTATGCGCTACATGGTGCCGCTACCCATTCACAAAAAAAATGTGCAGTGTGAAAAAAGAAAGTAGACAGTCTTTGACAAGTCCTTTATTAAAAATAAAAATAAAAAAAATGTCCCCTGAAGTAGATCCAATGTCAATCACAATGCCTGCTGCCACCTCCAACCTGAAAAAAAAAAATCTGATGCTGGTTCCCACTCTCTGACAGCTGGGCCGCGATGACAGTTCTTAAATAGAGTGATGATGTCACGATCACCCCCGCCCTCTTGTGACATTATCATGCCCTGTGATTGGCCAAAGCATTGCACCTGACCTGTGGTCAAGTGCAATGCTTTGGCCAATCCCAATGCACTGTCAGGGCGCAGTGCACTGTGGGGCTCGCCCGCCGAATGCCCTACCATACGTGTGTTCAACGAACACACAAATGGCCCAAGTTTGAGTTGAATTTACGTTCGACTCGAACATGCAGCCCATCACTGCTGACCACAATCTGACCTTCTGGCTACTACACCTAGACTGCTATTCAGCCTTCTTTACTGACAATTGAGACTAAACTAGGAGGGTGCTATATTTGATCTGCAACTGCCATGGTGCTGCACATTTGATCAGGTATGACACCAGCCTTTTGACAGTTTGGTTAAGAACACAAGCAAATGTGACAAACCTGGCACATGATTTTTGAAACTGTTAAATCAAAGGGTCTAGTTCTGCTTTAAATCAGTTTGTTTTTTATTGCATTATGGCAGTCACAACATTGAAGGAGTTCTCATTGGTTGTTACAGGTTACTGTAATTTGAATAATGATGTTTTACTGGTTTATGATTCAATAATATTTGATTAAACTAGGAATTAATAAAGAAATTCAAAACAACTGAGTGCAGCGAACTGATCTCTCCACGAGCTCCAGGAAAAGGAAAGTTTTAAAGCAAGTCGACAATCCCCGCAGGATGGGGATGTGTGGATTGAGCATAATGGATCAGAGTCCGATCCATTATGCTCCCCAATCCGTACAACCGATCCATCTTGCGGGGATCGTCAGCTTGCTTTAAAACTTTCCTTTTCATGGAGCTCGTGGAGAGATCAGTTAACCCTGTATTGGTTGCAAGCCGACAATCCCCACAGGATGGATCGGATCTGCGATTGGGGAGCATAATGGATTGGACTCCGATCCATTATGCTCAATCCGCAACCCTAGGGACGCCCCTGGTGTTTTGGACAATCTGCTGCCAGTGACACTAATACAGTGACCAGTGATACTACTGTACACTGTACTAATTACACTGGGTTAACATTTTTGCCACCTGTGTCCCATTGGGGAGATTTCCCTTCACTTCCTGTCCCATAGCCAAAACAGCTATTGGGAGAAAATCCCTGCAAATTAACAGAATTCCTCAGGGTCCCCCAGGTCATCAGAACTAGTGTCCCCACTGGAAGATTTCCCCTCTATTACTTTTCTATGGACAGCCCCTAACAGGGACACAGATGGCAATACAAGCTGACAGGCGTTTTAATCCTTCTCCACTCTATCCAAAACCTCCCCAACGGGGACACAGACAACAATACAAGCTGACAGGAGTTTTAATCCCTCTTCACTCTATCCAAAACCTCCCCAATGGGGACACAGACAGCAATACAAGCTGACAGGAGTTTTAATCCCTCTTCACTCTATCCAAAACCTCCCCAACAGGGACACAGTCAGCAATACAAGCTGACAGGAGTTTTAATCCCTCTGCACTCTATAGAAAACCTCCCCAACGGGGATACAGACAGAAATACAAGCTGACAGGAGTTTTAATCCTTCTTCACTCTATCCAAAACCTTCCCAACAGGGACATGGACAGCAATACAAGCTGACAGGATTTTTATCCCCTCTCCACTCTATCCAAAATCTCTGCAACGGGGGACACAGACAGCAATACAAGCTGACAGGAGTTTTAATCCCTCTACACTCTATAGAAAACCTCCCCAATGGGGACATGGACAGAAATACAAGCTGACAGGAGTTTTAATCCTTCTCCACTCTTTGCAAAACCTCCCCAACGGGGACACAGACAGCAATACAAGCTGACAAACTAGAAAATGATGTAGCGCTAAAAACACACAACTATAACTTCAGTACCATGGGACATATATATGGCATGATATTGGGATCCTGTATAAGCGTGAAAAAGAAAATAAATATATGTGCGTGATGATACTGACAAGATAAAGATGGAAAACAGATGTGCAACCCCTGCACACAGTGCACATAAATATATATATAAAGTCCAGTGATCCTGTATCAATATTCTCCACTCAAAACAGAGTCCATGGACTGTATGTGCACCCGCACACCACCACGTGCAATCCAAAACCAGCTGAAATGGCCTCTCACCTCCTCCCTGCGACCCTGCAGGGCCACAGAGCTTTAACAGATCCCCACTGAATCAAGGTATGCTTCCTCTTGAGTGGATGGCTTCTTTAGTATGTCCCCAGTTTACAGCTTCCACCTCTCCTATGATATCCTCCGAGGTTTAGCTGAGCAGAGTGGACCCCAGCTCAAGCCCCATTAGGATAAAGGAAGCAAAAGACATCCTCCATAGTGTAAAACCGTTTAATATAAATGCCAGAAGATAAATGTATAGTACACTCACATTTGCCAGGTGAAATACAGGCTGTTTCCCATACCATGGGTGTAAGCGTGAGGCTGAAGGGTGTACCAAGATGGCGCCGCGCCGGAAGTGCGTCACCACGTGTTGCCGTCGACGCGTTGCATCACGTGACCCCGTGACTTCCTCAGGACTGACGTGATTGGTCTATAGCACTCCCTTAAATAGGCCAGCCTTTCCTCCAATCGTGACCCGCTGGGAGTGGTCACGGCGGCCATGTTGTTGTAGCCCGTCGATCTCCTACTTACAAATAGCCTGAATAGGTATATATAGATATATACACCACAGGCTTACGCTCTAGCACAAAAAATCATGCCAGACCCGATATTACATGTAATGGTGAGTAATTATGATGTACTGAATCCACAAACCAATGTATAAAACCACATAAATAAAAATGTGATAAATCTATATGTAAAAATAGCCTCCTGAGATGAACTTTATTAAGGAGGTAAATGCAAATGCAGAATCAAATCTAAAAAAATATATATATATAAATAATAAAATATATATATATGGAAAATATATATATAAAGAGTGGATCACAAAAAACCGCCGCTCCCCTCTTGAAGAGATAGATGATGACAAAAATCATTAAAAATACCACCTCTAGACATACGCTGATCACCCTTCACATGACTACATGAAATACCAAAAGAACATAAAAAATACAAATAAAATAAATAAAAAAATGTAAATAACCAGAAACACATATAATACTCAAAATACAACACAGGAAAATTAATGATCACTAATAAAGCAATTTAAATCAAAGTCAATGTTAAGCCCTTTGGGCGTGTGTGTATCTAAAATAAAGATCCACTTTGACTCTGCCTGACTTAATGCTCTGATCTTATGGCTTCCTCTCCAGTGCCTATGGTACTTCTCAATTCCCCAAAATACCAAACTAGAGGGATCTTTATTATGGTGTTGTGCGAAATGTCTTGAGACACTGTGCTTAGGAAAACCCTTGCGAATATTTTGAACATGTTCTCTCAATCTGACCCATAATGGCCTTTTCGTCCGGCCAACATATTGGAGACCACAACCGCATTGCAGTGCATATACCACCCCCTCCGTCTTACAGGATATAAAATCCTTAATTTGAAATTCTCTTTGATTGTTGGTAGAGATAAATGAATGACGTCTAGGATTAGGGCCTTTAATAGCTCTGCAAGCATAGCACATTTTACAAGGAAAAAAACCCTTATAATCCAAAAATGTTGTTCTATTTTTGTTTGGAGGATCTATCACATTGTGTACTAAAGTGGATCTCAGTGTAGGGGCTTTCCTGTATATGAATTTCGGAGTGATAGGTAATACTTTGCACAGCAAAGGATCCGTAAGCAAGATCGACCAATGTTTGATAAACACCTTTTCAATATCCTTATAATTAACTGTGAAGTCTAAAATGATAGCCAATTGGTTGTCAAATTCCTTCCTATTCTTGTTACTCTTGTCTACCAGAAGGCAACTTCTGTCCATATCTCCTACTTCTCTAATTTTGCTCTTGATGTTATCTTGACAGTATCCTTTGTCCACAAATCTTTTCTCCATAATTGTGGCCTGCTTAAAGAATTCTTCTTTATCAGTGCAGTTCCTCCTCAGTCTAATCAGCTGTCCCTTGGGTATGTTCAACAGCCATGGGGGGTAATGGCAACTATCTAGTGGGATATACCCATTACGATCGACTTTCTTAAAGAAAGTCCTTGTGCAGACCTTCCCCTCATGTATGTAAATACATAAATCCAAAAAATTAATACATGCCCGGTTAACCTCCCATGAGAAAGTAATGTTCTTCCCATTGGTGTTCAGCTGATGGAGGAACGCCAATAGATCTTGTTCTGCACCGTCCCAGACAATAAACACATCATCGATGTATCTCTTGTACAGGACTAGCTGTTGTGGGGGATGATGGTATACTGTCTCTTCCTCCCAGTGGGCCATAAACAAATTGGCCACACTGGGAGCGAATCTAGCCCCCATGGCTACACCCCTGATTTGTTTATAAAATACACCTTTATACCAGAAGTAGTTGTGAGATAGACAATACTCAAGACATTCCATGATGTATCTCTTCTGGGACCATTTAAATTGGCTGAGCTCTCTCAAGCTCCAATTTACTGAATTAATTGCGTCTTCATGATTAATAATCGTGTATAGGGCTGATACATCTGCACTTGCAAACACCAATTGGTTATCTCCCTTAATATTCTCTAAACATTGGATGAGATGCTTGGTATCTCTCAAATAGGCCTTAGTTTTAATAACTAAAGGTTGTAGAAAAGTGTCTACATACTGTCCCATTCTGGCCATAACAGAATCTATCCCATTGACTATAGGCCTCCCAGGTGGATTGTCTGGATCTTTGTGAATCTTCGGTACCATATATATAACGGGTATCCTGCATACTTCTGGATTTAAAAACTTTGTCTCTTTCTTATTTAATATTTGTTTAGCCTTTCCTTTCTCAATCAACCTAGTCAGGTCTTTTTTATATTGGTTAGTGGGATCTTTCGGTAAGGTTAAATATGTAGTTTTATCATTAAGATGTGCTTCCATTTGTTTTTCATAATAATCTTTGGTTAAAATCACTATACCCCCACCTTTGTCTGCAGGCCTAATGATGATATCATTTCTTTTTTTCAATCTACTAATGCCAATAGCCTGAGCCTTATTCTGTATTCCTTTTGTAAAACTCAATTTCTTAATATCCATGTCAATCATTTTTTTGAAGACCTCAATCTGATTGTTATTATTCACTTGGGGGTTGAACAATGACTTATTCTTAAGTCCTGTGTGTACAATATCATCATTAGGGACAGTGGACACTAAATGCTTGGGTCCTGGTAACCCTAAGAAAAACTTTTTAGTAGTCAATTTTCTGGCATATTTAAGGGTGTCAACGTATATATTAAAGCCATTGGCTTTATGTGGAGGGGCATATTTGAGACCCTTATCTAAAACTAATAATTCCTCTGTCGTGAGCTTGGTATTACTCAAATTAAAAACTCCTTCTCCTATGACTCTCTTTTTCTTTTGAGCCTGGCGGCCTCCTCTGCATCCCCTCCTCTGTCCATACTTCTCCGACCTGGGCTGACTTCTGCCCTGTCCCTCCAAAAAAAATCCCTATCTGGATGTTCATATCTTAGAGGCTCAAACCTATTGGAGGTTGGGGGTGGACTTCGCTCATGAGGGCGATAATGGTAATCATAATTCTGATAAGGTCTTGGGCTTCTGTCATAATAAGTGTTGGATTATATCCTGATCGGGCATTATTATTAGGATAATATGGTTCATGTCTAGGTGGTCCATTATAATACTGGGTCTGTTGATAATTAGGTCCTCGTGGAGGGTATGGTCTAGGTGGATAGTAATTTGGTCTCCACTGGTTACCTTTCTTAGGTGGTTTTTTATTATTATTATGTTTCCACCCATTTTGTGGTGTCTGATGAGGGGGTTGATGTTGATAATTATTATGTTGGTTCCGGGGTGTATTGTTATGAGGTGCAGGTGGAATAGGATGATTAACAAACTTTGTCTCTTTCACTGGTGTAGTAACTATAGACGCCCCCTCGTTATCAGCAAGGGAACTTTGCCACTTGAACACCTGATCTTTTTTAAAATCATTACAATCCCTTTGGTATTTTTTGATTTTACGGTGTTTGGCCTCTTGGTCTATATGTTCTAAATCTTTACATAATCTTTTGGTAAGATTGATCATATCAGGGGTATCTTTAAACGGTTCTAGTTTGGCTTTAATATCACTGATCTGTGATTCTAAGCCTCTCATTTTCCTTTGTTTTCTTTTCAGGAGGAATTTGACTAACTCCAAACCTCTCTCCTGAAAAAATTCAAACCATTCCTCTACGTCCTCTGTATCTAATAAACCATCACAAATAGGTACCTCCCACCTGAGGCGCCTAGGCACTAATTTTTCCTTCAAATATTTTTCATAAGTAATCAGGTCCCACCATGTGCTGACTTTTTTCTCCATAAAATACAAGCTGACAGGAGTTTTATTTCTTCTCCACTCTTTCCAAAACCTTCCCAACAGGGACATGGACAGCAATACAAGCTGACAGGAGTTTTATCCCCTCTCCACTCTATCCAAAATCTCTGCAACGGGGGACACAGACAGCAATACAAGCTGACAGGAGTTTTATTTCTTCTCCACTCTTTCCAAAACCTCCCCAACGGGGACACAGACAGCAATACAAGCTGACAGGAGTTTTAATCCTTCTCCACTCTTTCCAAAACCTCCCCAACGGGGACACAGACAGCAATACAAGCTGACAGGAGTTTTGATCCCTCTGCACTCTATCCAAAACCTCCCTAACAGGAACACAGACAGCAATACAAGCTGACAGGAGTTTTAATCCTTCTTCACTCTATCCAAAACCTTCCCAACAGGGACACAGACAGCAATACAAGCTGACAGGAGTTTTAATCCTTCTTCACTCTATCCAAAACCTTCCCAACAGGGACATGGACAGAAATACAAGCTGACAGGAGTTTTAATCCTTCTCCACTCTTTCCAAACCTCCCCAACGGGGACACAGACAGCAATACAAGCTGACAGGAGTTTTATTTCTTCTCCACTCTTTCCAAAACCTTCCCAATGGGGACACAGACAGCAATACAAGCTGACAGGAGTTTTGATCCCTCTGCACTCTATCCAAAACCTCCCCAATGGGGACACAGACAGCAATACAAGCTGACAGGAGTTTTGATCCCTCTGCACTCTATCCAATACCTAACAGGGACACAGACAGCAGTACAATCTGACAGGATTTTTTATCTCTCTCCACTCTATCCAAAACCTCCCCAAAGGGGACAAAGACAGCAATACAAGCTGACAGGAGTTTTAAATACAAAAAAATACTAAAAAAAAAAAAAAAAAAGTTTTGCCTTTACTTATACTTTAAGATGCATTAAGACTCTGATATGTTATCAGCACTGCTCACTTTGCTTTTAACTCCTGTCAGCAGATGTAACAGAGCCTTATAGCTTCTAGTGCTACCCATTCCTCCCGCAGTGCTTCTGTGTAAACAGATGACAGAAAACTGCAGTATTTCAAAGCCAATTGATAAATTGCTTACCAGGCATTTACTTGCGGTACCACTTTTTCACCATTAGAGGTCACCATTACTCTCGTTATAATCCTATACCTAGATTTGTTTTTCCAGAACAGTTTTGATTATTACATGAAATGTTGTTCCCTACTGCTCCAACCTTCACATACTGCAAACTTGCGATCTTAATTTTCAAGTTTTTTTTTAAACACTTACTTTTCAATGATTGGCAAGGGTAGAGTATTTCCTGTATTTGGAACGCATGCTTAGGACACTTCCTGTGTTTGGAACGCATGCCCTATGACATCACTTCTGGTTCCCGGGATGTGATGATCGCGATCATCAGCTGTGTCTTTGGCAGCTGTGAGGGATCATGTACTCCAGGTAGGTGTTTACTTCTTGCTGCTTCTCCCCTGAAGGTGTGCAGGCTGAGCTGACTCTGAGCTGCTGGCTGGTCCTGGATGCTCACTTCTGGTTTCTCTTCTATGTCATTGGCTTGGTTCTGGTGTTTATTTGAGTGTTGACATGCTGTGTAATTCAGTGTGGTCATTGTATCTGGATACTTATTCCATGATATATTCTTTCCCAATCTGTCATTGAACTTGTATTCAGCCCTTTATTATCCACCACTGATGCTTCTCCCAATATTTACACTCCAGTCTGCCATTGCTTGTGGCTGATGATGCACCAGCAAGGTACACCACATATTATTATACAGGATTTATATAGCGCCAACTGTTTGCGCAGCACTTTACAAAATGAAGGTACACATTACAGTTACAATACTACATGGTACAAAAGGAAACAGATCATATTTTTAAAAATAATCATTGTTTTGCCACTTAATTTGTATTTGGGGTTACTGGTTTAAATGTTTATATAAGTTAGGGAATTCATATCACCTTGGAAATAAAGTACTTTACCACTTAAAGTGTTACTAAACCCAGGACCCTGCATTCACTATATCTGGTCTCCCACAGTACACAGATCATGGAAATGCAATTAGTTTAGTAAATATAAACTGCTAACTATCTTTTCTTACCAGCAGTATATAAAAGTCTTGTGACTTCTATCAGTGTTCAGCAGAGCACTGGTTAAAGCTTGTAAGAGGAGTTTCCATTCTCTGATTGTCCTATGAGGATGCATAATCCCTGGCCATCTGTCTGGACAGCGCTGATTGGCCCAGGGCTGATCACATGCACCCTCCCAAAGAAAAACTCTCTAGCAATACACACTAAACTGAGCATGTGCAGATTGCCCCCAAGGGTCTGTGCCATCAGCAGATGGATTGAGGACAGAAAAAAAAGGGAAGGATCATAGAAGACAGAATCAAACATCCTTTTTACACAATGCAGAGGATTAACCCCTTAGGTTATACAGTGAGTATAACAAGCATGCTTTACTGCATATACAGACTGATTTTACTGTTGTGGGTTTAGTAACACTTTAACCACTAACTAACCACCCTATAGCAGAAGTACTGCTACAGGGAAGCAGGGCTGTGCAACATCATGTATATATTAGGGGTGCACCGACATTTCAGTGGCCGAAACATTTTGGCCGAAAACACCCCTATTGGCTGTTGGTCGATATGAAAATAAGCACCGATACAGGTGCTTAAAATAACCCCGCCGCTGCCGCCTTACCTGAGTAACTACCAAATGATCCCAGCGCTGGGCATAGAGATAAGTGAAGGAAATATGGCCTCCACTCATCTCTATGCCCTTGGAGGACTGGAGCGATGTCACTTCCAGTTCCGGCGCCTTGTAAAGAAGGCCATTTTTTTTTACCGCTTCCTGACCTTAATGTACTGCGGCCGGGCAACAGCTACAGGCTAAGCCATGTACCCGTCGCTCTGGCTGTACCAACACAAGGGGGCGCTCCCCACCGCGACTCCTGTGTCCAGCTGAATGAAGATCCCGGTGAACAGGACTTGGTGATCATGTGATCGCTATGCGATCACATGATCACAATGTAAACAAATCTGTTATGAATCAATCTCATTCATAACAGCTCTGGTTCTCTTCTTAGTGAGCTGTGATTTGCCAACAGCTGTCACTAGATACATGGGGCCAATAACAGCATCCTGTACCATGTGACCAGCTCCAGCCAATCACAGATCACTATCTTAAGCTGTCAAAAACTTAACTCATTGATGACAGTTCATGAACGAGTCAGATTTATGACAGTAAGCTTTGCATTGCTAGAGAAATGAGCTTTATTTCACCTGCAAAGCAAAGTGTAAAAAAAAAAAAAAATCCCTGATTTCCCCCCCACAGTAGTACTATGTTACTATGGTAGCATCATCTTTTATTATTTATCAAACAATTGAACAATATATTGTGTTTTTTGCTTTAAAATTCTAAAAAGTGTATTTTTCCCAAATAGATTTGCATTTGAAAAATCACTGTGCAAATAATGTATGACGTAAAAAATGACAACACCCACCGTTTTATTCTCTAGGGCCTCTGCTTTAAAAATATATATATATAATGTTTGGGGGTTCAAAGTAATTTTCTAGCCAAAAAAAACAGTTTTTTCATGTGAACAAAAAGTGTCAGAAAAGGCTTGGTCTTCAAGAGTGGGTGATTTGTGGCATAAGCTTCTAATGTTGGCCCTGAAATGCCAGGATAGTAGAAGCCCCCCCCCCCCCTCCAAATGACCCCTTTTTTGGAAAGTAGACACTCCAAGTTATTTGCTAAGAGGCATGGTGAATATTTTGCAGATCTCATTTCTTCCCACGTTTTTGAAAAACAAAGAATGAAAACAAAAAATATTTTTTTTCTTTTTCAAAACCCTGTGACAAAAATATCTGTAAAATACTCACGATGTCTCTTATCAAATTCCTTGAGGTGTCTACTTTCCAAAAAGTGGTGGGGGTGTTTGTACTATCCTGGCATTTTAGAAACTGTGATAGGTAGTGGGGAAGTGATATGAGGAAATATGCCCTTTGAAAGCCTGGAGGTGGTCATTGGATTTTGGGGGCCTGTATGTAACTGGGCTGCCAAAAAGTCTTTCACATGTGGTATCCCCATACTCAGAAGTAGAAGAATGTGTTTTGTGGTGTTACTCCACATATACCCATGGCATGCATAAGTAATATATAATTAAAGTGACAACTTTGTGTAAAAAAAAAAAAAAAATGTCATATTCAAAAAATTTGTGGCGAAAAATAAAATGTTCCATGGACTCAACATGCATCTCTGCAAAATCATGTGGGTGTCTACTTTCCAAAAAAAGGGGAGGGGGGGGGGTGTTGTACTGCCCTGACATTTTAGAACCTCAAGAAATGTGATAGGCAGTCAGAAAGTAAAAGCTACGTAAATTTCAATATATATACCACAGTTTGTAGACGCTATAGCTTTTACACAAACCAATTAATATACATGTATTGAGATTTTTTTTTTTATCAAAGACGTAGCAGAATACATTTTGGCCTAAATTTATAACTAACTTTGAGTTTATTGGATATTTTTTATAACCAAAAGTGAAAAATAAAATTTTTTTCTGAAAATTTTCAGTCTTTTTTTTTGTTTATAGTGCAAAAAGTAAAAACCGCAGAGGTGATCAAATACCACCAAAAGAAAGATCCATTTGTGTGAAAAAAAGGACATAAATTTAATTTGGTTACAGCATTGCACGACCGTGCAATTACCAGTTGAAATAGCACAGTACCGAACAGCAAAAAATGGCCTGGTCATGAAGGGGGGTAAATCTTCTGGAGGGCAAGTGGTTAAAGCACTAGATCAATGCTTTATTTGATCTAATGCTTTACATTGTAAAAGAGGGGTGTGGGGTCTTATTGACCCCATATCTCTCCATAAAGAGGACCTGTCACTCCTTAGTTCTATCACAAGGGATGCATGCATTCCTTGTGATAGGAATAAAAGTGATTAAATTTTTTTTTTTAAAGCGATAGTGTAAAAAAAAAAAGTTTACCGTGCCCCCGTGCTTGCATGTAGTGGTGAACACATAAATAAGCCACACCCACATATGTAAATAGTGTTCAAACCACACATGTGAGGTATCGCAACGAACGTCAGAGCAAGAGCAATAACTCTAGCACTAGACCTCCTCTGTAACTTTACACTGGTAACCTGTAGACATTTTTAAAGTGTCACTCATGGAGATTTTAAGTACTGCAGTTTGACGCCATTCCACGAACGTGTGCAATTGTAAAGCATGGCATGTTGGGTATCTATTTACTCGGCATAACATCATCTTTCATATTTTACAAAATTGGGGTATATAATGTGTCTTTTTTTTTTTTAATCATTAAAGTGTATTTTTTTCCAAAAAATATAAATACATTTTTAAAAACTGTCCATTTCAGTTTTTGGCCAAGTGCATCCTGAATTTTCGGTTTCAGCACCAGCATTTTCATTTCGGTGCACCACTAGTATATATGTGATTTTGCATTTCCAAGTAGTAGTAGCACGCGTGCGCCACTCTACCTGCGTCGCAGCTACAGATGTCGATCACTGGGTCCCAGCCAGAGATTCCCCACCGGGAAGAGACCTGTGCATAAACACAGCAAGGACATGCTGCTGTGTATTTCTCTGTACAGCAGAAAAATATACAGCAGTATGTTTCCCTAGTAAAACATACACCGCACACACAGTAAAACAGCACACAGTTAACCCTTTGATTGCCCCAGATGGTAAACCCTTCCTGCCCAGTGTCATTAGTACAGTGTCAGTGCTTTTTATTAGCACCGATTACTATATTAGTGCCATTGGGATGTCCGTGGCAGTTAGTCACTGATTGCCGCCATTACTAGTATAAAAAAAAAAACAGTATATGTACCGCCATTTGTAGAAACTATACATTTCACGTAAACCAATTAATTTACTTGTATTGGGATTTTTTTTCACCAAAGACTTGTAGCAAAATACATTTTGGCCTAAATTTATGAAGAAATGTTTTATAGTAAAAAGTCAAAAATACAGTATTGTTTTTTTTTTTTCCAAAATTGTCAGGTTTTTTTTTTGTTTTTAGCGCAAAAAAATTAAAAAACTGCACAGATGATCAAATACTACCGAAAGAAAGCTCTATATGTGGGGAAAAAAAGGACATAAATTTCATTTGGGTGCAGCATTGCATGACAGTGCAGTTAAATAATGCAGCGCTGAATTGCAAAAAATTGCCTGGTCAGGAAGGGGGGTAAATCCTCTGGAGGGTAAGTGGTTAAGCTGCAGAAGGTTTTACTCTCTTCGTGACCAGAGCATTTTTTATTTAAATTTTTTTTGCTATTCGGCACTGCGCTACTTTAAGTGGCAAATGCACGGGCATGCAACACCCAGATCTGTACCCAGCTGAAATTTTTGGGCAAGTTGACACCACATGCAGTACAGTGATTTTTTTTCTTTTCTGCATCAGAAATGCATGGAATGTATGTTACAAGGGTTCCAATGGCACCAGTGCATTTCATTTCCAGAAAAAAAAAGCACAACATGCTGCTTTTTTTTTTTCCTGCAAAGAACTGTACTGGAACACGAAAAATGCACCGGACCCCTGTGCAGTGAAATATAAACAGGACTCTTCTGGTCATTTGCACATCTGGACAAGATGGAGTATAGAAGCTTGTATCTGGACACTGATATCAATGGCTCAAGATCATCCTGAACTATACGATCTGCAGGACCCTCACTACAAAGTCAATGCGAGGAAAGGCAACATATGGAGAGAGATCACAAGTTATTTCTTCCCAGAGTTACCCAGCTATCCGAAAAAGAAAGCGGATTACATCTGTAATCTCTCTGTGCATTATGATTGTCCCTTCTTCCCCATCTTAGAAATCTGTGAGTTGAATGCGGAGTGGAGAAAGTTCTGTCCCACTGCTAACCCTCCACACTGTCATGTTATTTGCAAAAGTGAAAGTACAATTTCATACACGTTTCTGTATACCGTGCCATGGGTTTTTTTTTTGTCATGTAGCTATAAAGTGAAGGAAAATCCCCTAATGTAGTCTGTCAAAAAAAAATGTTATATATATATATATATATATGTGTGTATATATGTGTGTATATATATATATATATATATATATATATATATGTGTGTATAATATATATATATATATATATATATATATATATATGTGTGTGTATATATATATATATATATATATATATATATATATATATAAAATCAGCTTGGTGGTTGTTTAATGTAATGGTAGTGCAGACTGTGAGTACAGTCCACTGTAGCAATTCTTGTCAGGGCTTTTTCTGCTCACTTTTAACACAAGACATCAGTTGCCCATGCAGGGGTTTGCACACTTCCACAACAAAAATACTTCTTCCAAATGACCCGAGAAAAAGCATCTGGAATGCGTCTGGAAACACATTGAAAAAAACGCATGCAGAAACATATCCAGAACGGATCTGGAGGATGTTTTTGTTGTGTGAACTGGCTCTATGTAATTTTGTTTTCACACAAATAGAGCTTGTTTTGGTTATATTTGATTACCACTGTTTTTTTTATTTTTTAATATATCAATGAAAAAAGACTGAAAATTAAAAAAAAAACCAATATTTTCTATTTTCTGTTATAAAACATATCCAATAAAAAAAATCTAAATTCTTCTTAAATTTAGGCCAAAGTGTAATCTGCTACGTCTTTGTGAAAAAAAAAATCTGAATATGTATATATTAATTGATTTATGAGAAAGTTATAGCATCTACAAACTATGGTGTATATTTACTCAGCTATGATGCTATACTGGTAATGGCAGTGATCAGTGACTTATAATGGGACTGTGATAGCGTGGCGGGCATTCTGGCTCTAGCTGACGCTGTCTGGGGGTACACTGAATAACTGACATTGACCTCTCCAATGACACTAATACAGTGATCAGTGCTAATACTATACACTGTCACTGTACTATTGGCACTAGATAAAATGGATAAGAAGTGAGCGCCAAAGACAACTAGCAGCTAATGCACCAAAGGCAACCTTCAAATACCTCCTAAAACACAAATAAACATGGAGGTGCAGCACTAAATAAATATAATAAAAACAAAACAAAAAAAAAAAAAAAAAAAATATATATATATATATATATATATATATATATAGCTATGCATAAATAAGTAAAAGTGCCCATATATAGTACAAAATAGCATAAATAAAAGTGCTGTGCATGCTATGATGAGGAAGATATATATCACACACAGCTCTCCTGTTAGGAGACAACGTAACAGTTCAAGAGATATAAGTGACTGATGTGATCAAAACAGTCTCTAGGTGGTAATCCGTGTGTTCATGGACATTCACTCAGGTGATGTGTCAAAAGAATTGTATGAATTGCACACTCACCAGATGGCAAAGCATAATACGCAATGTATATGATAATAGCCGGAGGTCCCCCTTAAAGGAGGTAAGCAGCCTGGTCTGGTCCAAGAGATCTCCTTCCTCCCTGGTACTCTGCTACTCAGCTACCGTCCTGCAGGAATGGGCTCTAGGTTGGTGTTTGGCTCATATAGAGCCAAAAAGAAGAATGCCCATAGTGTAGTATTTTCCAATCAAACACATTTATTGTGGGTGAAATAACAGCAAAAAACAGCACAGGAGTTTAACACTGACCATATGCAAGATGGCCGCCAGACCTCCTCGTGGTCACAGCGGCGTGACGTCACCACGTATGGCTCCTCCTCTACGTGTTTTGTGCATGAGCACGTATTCATGAGGGGTATGCACATAGGGCAGGAGACGTCAATGAATTCCCTTTATAGGCAAGGCGGTGCGTGCGCATAGACGTACTATTGGCACTAACTGGGAAAGGGGTTAAAGGATAAGTTCACATTTTGACCAAAAATAATAAATGCCCATTTTTTTGCAGGTAAAAATATCTGCATTTAATATTTTGGTTTGTAGAAGCCTATAAAGCATTGCTCCAGCGATCAGCAGATCGCTGATGCCATGCAGGTTTCCTGGAGACCTGTCAGTATATCTGCTTTCCTGTACAGGATGAACTACTACGGCGCTCTCAATGAGAACTACAAGCCAAGAGCAGCCAAGACTGTCGGAACTTGTAGTTCATTCACAGAACACAGAACAACTGTCTCGACCATGTGGGTAGAGCCCCGGACGGCCGCGTTGTTTTTAAAACCTGACAGCTAGTATGGGGAACTTCTCTCTGCACTTCTATCACAGGGAGGAGGGGGGATCGGGCAGCAGCTGCAGCACTGGGAACATGTTATATGTTCCACCCTAAAATCGGGGGTAATCTGTTACCAAAGGTGAGCTACCCTTTTGCTGCCAGAGCCGTTTTTGCACACGTATGTAAAAAATCATTTTAGGCCTGCAGATTACACAAAACCCCCAAACATTATATTTTTTTTGAAAGCAGACACCTTGGAAAACAAAATAGTGGTCGTTCAAATTTTTTTATGTCACACAGTATTACAGAAAAGGTCCAAGAAATGGAAAATTTCAATAAAAAACACACTAAAGTGAATTTTAGGGCAAGCACATGCAATCTGGCAAATCAGGTCTGAAGAAGAAGCGGAAGCTTCAAAACACGTTAGTGCCCGCGTTTACATCATTACGTTTCCACGTTGGTGTCACGTCTGGTCCGGCGCCACCTTGTGTTCTACGCTGGCTATCGTGGCGGTCGGCCACTCCTGGAAGCTCCAGCGTAACAGCTCAGAGATGTGGAGACTACCCTCACCACCAGGAAGCAGGAACCAGCAGGGTATGACTTGTAGATATGTCTGCCTTTTTTTTTTTAACCTTCTAGTGAGTTGCTTATTGTATGTGTTCAATAAATCCCATTAACTTTATGCTGCACTTAGTCCGGCACCCCTCTGTCTCCATATTTCCCGCCTCTTAAGGGTGCTGCTGCGGATGCTGCATTGTGTTCATTCTTTTGAACTTCTACATGGACTTTTATTAATTATAACTAACAGTCCTCCAGCGCCAATTTATATATATTCTCTTCTGTTAAAGCTGGTGGAGACATACTCAAAAAGACTTGCAGCTGTAATTGCAGCGAAAGGTGGTTCTATAAAGTATTGACTCAAGGGCTGAATGCAAATGCACGCCACACTTTTCAGATACTGATTTGTCAAAATTATTGAAAGCCGTTTATCATTTTCCTTCCACGGCACAATTATGTGCCACTTTGTGTTGGTCTATGTGAAACATTTCAAGGAGTATGAATACTTTTTCAAGGCACTGCATGTACTGTGGGTGGTCTTAAAGCAGTTAATTGAAATTGTTTGCTGCTGCTGCAGTTTTTTTTTGTTTTTTGATAACTTTTTTTGGTAACTTCTTATCATTCTTAAAGTGATTGTAAAGTCAGATTTTTTTTTTTTAATTTAAATAGCTAACATGTTACACTTGCCTGCAATTCCACTGCACAGAGTGACTCCAAACCTCCTCCTTTTAGGTCCCCCACTGGTGCTCCTGGCTCCTCCTCTTCTTGGTGGTAGCAACCTGCTTCCTATGGGGTACCACCTGCGGGTTTAACCACTTGATGACTGGGCTATAGCCGACTATGGCGCGGTCATCTAGTTCTGGGAGGGCGTCATATGATGTCCTCCAGAACCGCGCCTCCCACACACCCCCGGCGTACCCTGTGATTGCTGTGTCCTTTGGACACAGCTAATCACATGACATGGTAAAGGGCCAATCACAGTGCCCTTTTACCACGTGACCAGCTGTTTCCAATGACACAGCTGATCACAATGTAAATACAGTTGCCGGTTATTGGCTGCACTTTCCTCACGCTGTCACAGCATGAGGAGAGACAGTAATCTGCAACTATATTTACACATCAGAGTAAATCAGTGAAGCCCCAGGGCAAACTCAATGCAGCCCAACAGTGTCCATCAGTGTTGCCAGTCCTTGTCCCAAGCCATGCTGTCTGTGTCCATAGACACAGCGAGTGTGGCTCAGCCCCGCCTCCAGCTCCCTCACCACAGGATATGACTGACAGCAGCGGGAGCCAATGGCTTGCTGGAAGCTGCTACAGATTGGCACATCAGGTAAAGATGCAGGTCAGGATAGGGGGTTGGGGTTCAGGAAGTGATACTGCTACTTAAACATACTTTACCTTAATGCAGGGAACGTATTAATGTAAAAAATATTTAGGCTTTAGAACCACTTTAAAGCTGAAGTTTAGGTATGGCAATTTTGCATCGCTAGAGGTCCAGCTTGGATATATGTGTCATGGAAATCACTGCAGAAGGCACTGCTACTACAGTGACTGCCATTAGCTTCTGGGCCCTGTGCCAAGCGGTTGCCTTGCTGTATTGTGCCCACAGGAGGTCACTGACTTGGCATGGGAGCCATTCAGAGAAAACTTTGCATTTTCTCAATTATTAATTTTTTTGGATTGTGGATGGGATTGGATGAAATGGGGCAGCAATAACTTTATTTATACCTTGTCCCAACCAGAGAACACTTTGCATTCATTGCGAAAAAGCAAAGCATTCCCTGAATTTTGCCTATGTCAAGCGAGCTCCTGTGTTAAGTAAACGGTGGGGCAGCCACTCGGCAGAGGTCACAGAAGTTGGGATCTTCTGGTACTGTGGGAGTTAAAACAAGCCCTGGACCTGTGACAGGCACTCAGCAGTTAAACTATGCCTACATTTTTCAGCCCTTTCCTCCATTCATAGAAACTGTACTATAGCCTCTATGAATGGAGGGAGGCAGACCTTTTATTAATTCGCTCATCCTCCATTCAGAAACCATTTTTCATTTAATCTTGATGAGTGACAGTCACAGCTCCAGCACTGGTATTAGCCCCCGCAGCACTGCAGGATACGGGAAGGGAGCAGAGGTTTTCAGATTTTCACTTTTGTTACACACCAGCACAAAGGACACATTAATTGTAAGTAACATTATTTTTGCTGATTTGTTAAAAAATAAAATAACCGTAAATGTAGGCTTTACACTTACATCAGGCCAGCTTGGTTATATGTAGTTATCTATGGTATCACATTAGGTGGGAGGCTGGGGAAACAAAAATTTACTGAGTAGTCTGTGCTGCATACAGTCAGTCCTGTCCTGTTTCAGGTGCTGCTAATTGTAGTCTGTATACTGAACATAGGAATTCACTCACTTAGTACTTCCTCCACTTAGAGAATATCTTGTATTTTTTTTTCAATAAACACAAGGCGTTCTGTAATTGGACAAGGTGGAGAAGAGAGGGGTACGATATCAAATTCAATTAGAGAATGCACTGTATTCATTTTAAACAATGCAACATGTTTGCCAAATGGTGGAGGTTTGGGAGTAAGCAACCCCGTGTCCAGTATGCAGACGACAAGTTGTTCAATAAGCAGCACCCGGAAGAGAGTAGCACTGACTACTAGAGTGAATTTCTGTAGTAGTTAAAGCTCTTTTGGCCCTCCTTCTGTGGGTTACAGGAGTTCACTTAGTTCTGCACTCCTGTGACCCAGATTTAGCTGACAGTGGGCTAAACTCCTCTGTCAGCTGATGTCACGTAGCCACTCCATACTCTTTAAGGATCCCAACTTTAATGTTAGGAGCCACTCGGATACCTGGACCAGAACTGGGTCAACCTCTCAGTGCACTACTGGGAGCCTGAGCCAGCTGCTGTCACCCCCTCCATAGCCCGGTGGTGAAGTGAGCGCTGGAGGGGCAGAGCAGAGAGCCGGTGACTGTCAGTCACAAACTCTCTGGTCACTTAAGATCGAGAACTGAGGGATCTGTGGTCTTTCATTGCTCAACTCTCAGTCTTTGAGGTGGGGGGGGGGGGGGGCAGCTACAAAGACTGCAAAGAGGCCAAAGGAAATCTGCAACATTGATTTGCAACAAAGGATGGAAAACCATTGAAAACAAGCCTTCCTCTCCTTTTTTTCTTTATAGTGCACACATGCAAACAAAATGTCATTCAGCTGTGGTACAGACCTACTTTATGCAGGGCCATTGTCAGCATGCTTTTATTAGTGTCTTACCAGTTTTGTAGTTTTACTGGTACTGTGATATGTGCCGATCAACTAACAATAAACAGCTTGTTTGTAAGGGATCTGATGAAACACATCTTGGCAAACAGCAGAAGCCACACTGAAAAAAAAAATCTTTTAGCCCCCACTATATGGTGTTCAGTTACACCACAATAAAAAAAAAAAATTGGGCCCAGATACGGTTCAATAAGCTACAGTTGTGACCAAAATTATTCAACCCCCACTGAAATTGAGTGTTTTGGCCAGTTTGACATTGCTTTTGATCATTCAGTCATCTTGCTTACATTTACATTAAAGAGGCACTTGTAGGTCAGACAAATATAACATAACAGTTATAATGAAATAACCACAAATGTCTTTTCTGTGCTCACAGCATTATCAGTTTTATTCAACCCCCAAGTGACATTCAATCTTAGTACTTAGTACAGCATCCTTTTACAGTTATAACAGCTTTTAAACGTGAAGCATAGCTTGACACAAGTGTCTTGCAGCGATCTACGGGTATCTTCGCCCATTCTTCATGGGCAAAGGCCTCCAGTTCAGTCACATTCTTAGGCTTGCGCACTGCAACTGCTTTCTTTAAGTCCCACCAGAGGTTCTCAATCGGATTTAAGTCTGGTGACTGCGATGGCCACTCCAAAATGTTCCAGCCTTTCCTCTGCAACCATGCTCTAGTGGACTTGGAGGTATGCTTGGGATCATTGTCCTGTTGAAAGGTCCAACGTCTCCCAAGCCTCAGGTGTGTGACGGACTGCATCACGTTTCCATCCAATATCTCCTGGTACTGAAGAGAATTCATGGTACCTTGCACACGCTGAAGCTTCCCTGTACCTGCAGAAGCAAAACAGCCCCAAAGCATGATTGACCCTCCACCATGCTTCACAGTAGGCAAGGTGTTCTTTTCATCATAGGCCTTGTTCTTCCTCCTCCAAACATAGCGTTGATCCATGGGCCCAAACAGTTCTAATTTTGTTTCATCAGTCCACAGAACACTATCCCACAACTTTTGTGGTTTGTCCACATGGCTTTTGGCATACTGCAGTCGACTCTTCTTATTCTTTGGAGACAGCAAGGGGGTACGCCTGGGAGTTCTGGCACGGAGGCCTTCATTACGCAGTGTGCGTCTTATTGTCTGGGCTGAAACTTCTGTACCCACATCTGACAAATCTTTTCTCAGTTCCTCAGCAGTCACACGGGGACTTCTCTCCACTCTACGCTTCAGGTAGCGCACAGCAGTCGAAGTCAGCATCTTCTTTCTGCCACGACCAGGTAGCGTTTCAACAGTGCCCTTTGCCTTGAATTTGCGAATGATGCTTCCTAAGGTGTCTCTTGGTATGTTTAACATCTTTGCAATCTTCTTATAGCCATTGCCCTTCCTGTGAAGAGAAATCACCTCTTCTCTTGTCTTCCTGGACCATTCTCTTGCCTTCACCATGTTTGTAACCACACCAGTAAATGTCTAGAAGGAGCTGAGTATCACAGTCATTTTAAAGCTGCCTAATTGGTGCTTATTATGCTTGATTGCTGCTCGGTGACATCCACAGGTGTTTTCAATACCTGATGGAAAGCACCTGTATGAACCTCTGTTCTTCAGAGTGGTAGTCTTTAAGGGGTTGAATAATTGTGGCAATGAAGAAACCACATAAGAACCATTTACTACTGTATTACATAAACAATTGATGTCATTTTAGTTGCATTTGGGTAGTTACAACGTCCTTGTAGGATTTGATTCTGAATACAATTCCAAATGTACACTATAGTCCCTAAACCCCTTTACAGCATTGGGGGTTGAATAATTTTGGTCACAACTGTATGCTTCTTTATAACCACAAGATGGCTCTGTCACATAGCAACTTTTTCTGCAGAGCTTCCAGAAAAACCATTAGGCCTCAAACACACTGCAGCTCAAAGAAACTGCTCCTACAGAGGTTTGAGCTGTTTTGATCCTTTATTTTTCTCTGCCCGTTAGCTCCCCTCCATGTTAGCCTATGTGTCCATGCACACTATAGGTGCTTTCAGGAGTTTAGTGGCAGGGGGGTTTACAGGCAGAAAAAAAAGAATCCCTGCATTCAGGAGAGAAGCTTTTTGAGCTTAAAAACTCTCAAAAGCGGAAAAAAAAAAACACGTTAATGCAAGACACGTTAACTAGTGTTCCCACATTAATGCATTCTAATGACCCAAATTCTGCCCAGAAGGAAGACCCAGAGAAAATGGAAGCACCCACCACGGACAGGAGCTCGTTTGATGCTGCAGCACAGGAGGAGATTGCTTGCAAGATGAGTTTGCCATATTGTGTTACTATGCTGCAAATACTATTATATTACGGCTAAAAGTTCCTGGAGCCCACTTTTTAAATAATTTTTTGAGGTTTAATTGCACTTTAAATACAGAGATAAATTTGCAAACCCTTTTTTATTTTTTTTTTTTTACTATACCGGCCAAAGGGATTTGTAATTGTGCTCAGCCACCATTGTCATGCATGTTGTCCTGCCAGACAAACCACCCTGCTGATATATATAGGCGTGCATACAATACTTACACAGTATATTAAATACAGTATATAAGTATATGTGTAAAGCTTTCTAATGACAATTCCAGTAAGGGATGGGATTCCAAAAATAAATGCAGCTCTTGTGACCAGTCTGGGAAGGATCCACTCACATGGTAGAAAAAAGAACACAAGCGGGTTGCTGGGGTTAGTAATATCAAAATTGTACCATTTATTGAAAAAAGCACACTTGCATGTAAAAAGCTCTATCCAGCTTGGGATGGAGCTAGGAACAGGCAGCAAACCACTGGCATCAATGCAGACTGTGGTCTATAATACAGCAGTGGTGGTATATGCAACGCTGGAAGGAGTTGGGAAGGCAGGCAGACCAGTGGTGTCTATGGCCACAAGCAGGGACGGCCAACTGTCAAAACTGGAAGGTGATGTCAGATGTGGGCGAGCCACAACACATTTTAGGGGCTGCTACTTTGCCAAGCCAGACATTTCAAGAAGAATTCCAGGCAATGGCAGGGGTGGACTAACAACTCATGGGGCCCCTGTGTCCTCGCCCACACTCAAACCACACCCAAAAAAGCCTATGAAAGGTACCAGGGCATCTTATGGGGCCCCCTACTGACCCCGGGCCCTCGGACAGACAGTGCCCGAGTGCTTGAATGGTCAGTCCTTCCCTGGGCAACTGTATGCTATACATAGTTATGTTGGTCCAACTTGGACCAATCTAACACATGGCTGATACCCATGGAAACTGGATATCACTGAAGTAGACATTGCTACTATTTTCACTTGCTTCATGCACCTTGCTGAGTTGCTGGCCTTGATGTCTTCTGAATACAGGTGGTCAGCCTTTTGGCCTGGGCACCATTCAGAGAATGATTTGCATTTTCTGAAAGCATGCAATGCCTTCTCTGGTTAGATGAGGTGGAGAGGCAGGGCAGTGTCATCACAATGCAGGAGAGCAGCCTTGCGGCACAGGACACAGAAGCAAGGGAAGATCATTGAGGTAGTGGTGTCTACTTGATTTCTATCTTTCAGTAGCATTAGCCAAATAGAAAATATATTTATATATACTATGTGCATGTGTGTCTGTGTATACTTTTATCTTCTTAGAAGTAATTTGTATTAGTTTGGTAATGTTTTACAGATTTGTTTGACCGCAAAGAGAATCTAAGGAGTTAGCAATCAGTAACGATGCTGAGAGACACCATGAAAACGTGGAATGAAAGTTCAGATATATACAGCAGTGACCAAGAAGAGGAGGAAGAAGAGATGATCTTTGGAGAAAATGATGATGATCTTGAAGAACTAATGGATTTTAGTGACCTTCCAACATCTCTGTTTGCATGTAGTGTTCATGAGTCTGTCTTTGAGGTAGATGAGCAGAAGGTATGCAGGACCTATTTGTCATGTTTTAAATGTACAGTAAAACTAATCAGACGTTTTGTACATTAAAAGTAAAGTTGAAAACATTCTAAAGTAAAACTCTAGTTTTGTTAAAAAAAAAGATCCCTACTAGGTTTGCTATATGTCAGCTTTGTCTGTCGTGCACATTTTAACATAGGCTATAGGTACACTTCCATAATCTGTAAGTGCTAAGCAGAGCATTCCCGGGGGAATTAAAAAATCCTCACCAACACTTTTCTGATGCTGCGGTCCTTTAAAATGGTTTTCACCAGTTTAAAAAATTCCTGCTGCCCGCTTTGGTAACTTTGTTGACTTGTGGTAGATTTGGGTAGTTCTTAATCGTGCCACTTTTCCCAAACTGCACTATTAATGCACCAAAGTCCAAAATAATTATGCTTGTAGATATATGGAGGTAATTAACACCAACTGTAGGTTGGCATACAGAGAGAAGATTGGCTGTTCCTTAGCAGTGTAAAAGAGTGACACATGTGCCACCCCTACCCTCCCCTGTCACTGGTTGGTAAGGCTTTACAGCTTCCAATAGCCAATGTTACTGCAGTGGGCAAAGTCTGATAGGGAAGCTGAGACACTTGTTCCCCATGAAGTCTGCTCTGTTTTTGTGATTGACAGCAGGCAGTGGGCAGATTCTATAGCCACTAGCAGGCAGTCTATTGGCTAAGAATCTGTTCACTTCTTGCTGTTACAAAGGGACCAGATCTGAATGGGAAACTAGTGTCTGCTAAAATTCATCAGGCCCCACTCACCCAGATGCAAAACTTCACGCCAATGCACTGTCTGTGTAAAAGTTGCAGCAGACTGAGAGTACAGCTGTATTGAGATCAGAGTTTCTGTATAGACATTCCGGCATCAATGCACCTCCCCACTCAGTGCTTGTCCCAGATTCATATACTTATTTACAAGTACATGAATCTGTCATGCGCACCGACATTTGTAACGTGGTGGCACTATGGAATTCTAGAGCGTAACTGTGATAATAAGATCGCTTTCAGTTATTTAGATCTATAGTTTATTAACAAAGCTGAAGCTCCTGTGCAGTATACCTAAGAACATTGCTGGGGATGACTGTAATGTAATCTCATGATCTGTGAATACATTTGAGAGAGTGGCACAGCTATAGCAGACTTTTAACATTTGCAATTATTCTCACACTTCATCTTGCATAACATATACCTTATATACTTATTGTGCTTTTCGTGTAGGTTACCGTTAATGAGGTCCACATAATCTGTGGGTGATACATCAGGAAACACAAAATATTTATTCCAGAATATGACCATTTCTTCTTCTGAACATAGGTCTAAAAATCAGTCAATCAATTCCCTTGACATGCTTTCTGTCCGCTTTTTATTAACCAATAGTAGCACATACTGTATGTCTGTACCACTATTCTAAACTGAGAAAATGGAGCAGATCTTTCTTTGGGGTGCAAGTCCAGCAATCTGCTCCCTGTTCTATGCTTTGTCTGTTACAGACACAGCACAGATCAGTTTGCCTAGAACTGCATGCTCCAAACCCCCCTCCTCTACATTCCCTCCTTCCTCCCACCTCCTTGCTAAGCTGAGTGCGGGAGGCAGGAGGAGGGTTGACTGCTCGAGTAGAGAGAGGAGTGTGAGCTGTCTGCAGACAGTTCACATATTTCTGACTTATATACTAAAAACTGCTGCAATCCATTTGTTACATAAGAAAGGGCTCTGCGCCAATTTTTGTTATACTCCAAAAAAAAAAAACTGGCCTGGGTGGGGCAAAGATACCTGAAATAGGTCTTTCTGGTTACTTAATGTGGCCCGCACCACAGATGCTAGTTTCCTCCGTCATTACATTGGTGCATAAACCTTTGTTAATATCCCTCTAGGGTGTCATAGACTGAATACTCGCTCCATAGCCTTTGCAAAGAAAGGACATGCCAGACTAGAGGTTATTTTACATTGCTTTTTTAAAGAAAGTAATTTAATTCCCAGTTTCTTTGTTTCCTTACAGGAAAGATTCAAAGCTCTCTTCACTATCTATGACCATCAGGTCTCCTTTCAGCTGTTCAAAAGCTTTAGAAGAGTTAGAATAAATTTCAGCAATCCAGAAGCTGCAGCTAGAGCGAGAATTGAGTTGCATGAATCTGACTTCAATGGAAAGAAGTTAAAGTTATATTTTGCACAGGTAAAGCATACTGCATACAACTTATACTTATATGTGACTTAGAAGAGATTTAGAAAAATGCTTTAAAATACATGTGCAAATCCTTCAAAATCCAGTCTCTTATTACCTGGCTTTCTATAGAATTTCCATCCCTCCATTACCTAGGCCTAGGCCTAAAAACACTACTCCATTTTTAGTTGTCAATCTTTTGACAGCCCTATGTTACTGTAAATTTTAATGGCAATATACAAAACATTCAGAATGTAAGGCTGTGTAAGTATTACTATGTTAATTTCTGATTCTAAACTCTATCTATTGAATGGGTATTTGTGAATGAAGATGTTGCAACTTTGTTTTGGTATTTAGACAGAGCTCAATTTTAACCAATTTTTTTACTTTAGTTGGAGTAGAGAATAACAGTAAAAATAGACAGAGGTTTCCAATTCAACCCCACTCTCAAAACAAACAAAAAAAAGTTTTTGGATTGACATAAACTTTAATGTAAAACTCCTGCTTTGTTCAAGCATTTACAGTGCTGATCTGATCTGTCATGGTTCAAAGATGATAGCCTTTGTTTTGTCTTATAAGCCCCAGTTCACACTGTCACATCGCATGTGAATCACACAGGAATCACACCACATTCCTGTGCATAATTACTTGCCATTCTGTGTGTTGCGAAAAGAGCCCATCATTATGTATGGCTCATCAGTGTGAACCGGGCCTAAAGCAGTTTCTAAATGTCATATTGTAAAAATATCAAAACTTGCAAACAGGAAACTGTTCTGAGATAAAGTTGGGTAACTTTCTTTACATTATTTTTGAATTTAGAACCTGCTTCTGTGAACATGTAATATCTATAAATCACTTATGTACTGTCCAGTAGATTTTTGCTGAATTACGCTGTCTGAGTTCAGTCAGGGCTTAAACTTCATTTTTTGAGGTGTTCTGTACTATCAACTGTGTACAGAGTGTCTCCAGGTTGCCATATTGTATTTAATTTTGCATAAAATTGCAGCACAGCAGATTGAAAGGGAAAAGTAATTTTTAATAACGTTAGATTAAAACCTGGCCATATACTGTATATATGTAAATATTATATTTTTTTTATATAGTTTTTCTACGAAAGTTGAGTTACCCTTTAAGCTGAGCCTTTAGCTGAGCTGCCTCCTTTATTGAATCCTCTATGCAGCTGAACCCCTAGATGGTGCAAAGCAAAGAATTAGTCTATGGTGCTCATTTGTCAACTGTTGGAGCAGCAAAAATTCATTCAAGGCAACTGTTTCTGTTTTTTAAAAAAGACTTTATAAATAGTTATATTTTCTTAAATCGGTAGTAATCCATGACCTTTAAAAAAACAAATCCTTCAAGACAATGGCATAATGTGCTAGTATGCATCGCACATTATGTGAAACCTACCTAAAACAAAGCCCTCCTGCAGCAAGCTGTCACTGCTGCCAGGGCTCCCATCTTCACCGGGTCCTTCTTCCAGGTTCGCAGGCTCTGGCAGCTTGAATGGCCGAGTCACAATGACTTCAATTCCGCGCATGCGCACCGGAGTAACTTTTTACAGCTCACAGCTCCGAAGGAATGGCAAAGGCATGCCATTCCTTCAGAGCACATGCGTCGGTGTTCCTTTTACAAGTAGATAGCTTCTGAACAGTGCACGTTTAGGAGATAGTTGCAGTACCTACAGGCAAGCCTTATTATAGGCTTACCTGTAGGTAAAAGTGAAAAATACAACCTTACTACCTCTTTAACAAATACATTTATGTGAGGTTGAACCTAAGAATGAAATTAGAACAGTTATGATGAATATTGCTGGTGGCTTTGATTCCACTTGATTTAAGTGTTCTTGTTTCTTGAAGAAAATCCCAAATCAGCACCATGGTAAGTTACTAAAACAGCATTAAACATGGGGGTTGATTTACTAAAACTGCATGGTATAAAATCTGATGCAGCTCTATATCGAAACTAATCAGGTTCCGGGTGTTTGTTTTTTTTTTGTCAATGATCAAACTGAAATTAGAAGCTGATTGGTTACCATGCACAGCTGCACCAGATTTTGTACTCTTCATTTTTAGTAAATCAACCTCATGGTCTGGTTCTTTAAAGTGTTCCACTTCTCCGAATAAATGATGTACAGAAAAAACTGTCCAACATGAACTTGGCATATCAGAAAGTGGCATTTTTTTTAAATGGTGCTTTTTTCATTTTGTGAACAATTATTGTTGAAACAATTATTGACATGGTAACACCTATGCCAAACACTACAAAAGTGGCATAATTTTGTTAGAATTGCAATATTCACCTTTTTTAAAAAGGTGAAACTAAATGTCATCTTGAAAAGTCACAAAACACTCTAGTTCTGGCATTAAACGGCTTTCTGCAACTAATTGCACCAACATATATGGTTACTTGTGGTAATAGTGGACTGCAGAATTTTTTTTGATAACAGATGGGCAGATCTTGAGCATTTAAATCATATGCATGATAAGTTTAGCCAGCCTGGTTGTGCGAAGAAGACGATAAAGGCATACATTTATAAAGGAATGTATATAGATAAATAATCCAGCAAATTACCTAACTTGTATTTGGTATGGAAAACTCCCCCTAGGTCATTATGTACTTTGGTATTGAACCAAAGGTATAGAAAGTCTGGAGAAATGAGTGTACATGATTTGCATGTAACCATTGTAATTTCTGTTCTATTTGGCACTAAATGTCCAGATCATAGATTCACTATTCGTGTGTTTCTGATAAAGGTTTAGCTGCCTAAAAGCCTTTGCATTCAAGCCAGACCTGTGGATTGCGACCTTCAATTTGCACAAATTCATGCCAATTTATGAAAACTATGATTTTAATTTAGATATGTAACATTTTAAGCTATCACTTGTTTTAAAAACTAACAGAAATCTTAATATATAACAGAATAAAAAGAAGCTATAGGTTGCATTGACATTGGTTTGTAGCTTTTCTCTTATGAGTCAGAAATTTGGTGGGGGTACTAAACATCCATACCAGTTAGATGTAACCATAATTGTTCATAACCAGTTGTGTTAGAGGTCTGTTCTTTTATGTGTTATTTAAACTTTATTAGGATATAGTGTCAATTATCATTATGTATACAGTGTTTTTTTCTAAGAGCTTGCACTGATAGGTGGGTTGATATACAGCGGGAAAAATAAGTATTGAACATGTCACCATTTTTCTAGGTAAATATACACTGCTCCAAAAAAATTAAAGGAACACTTTTTAATCAGAGTATAGCATCAAGTCAATTAAACTCCTGGGATATTGATCTGATTAGTTAAGTAGCAGAGGGGGTTGTTAATCAGTTTCAGCTGCTTTTGGTGTTAATTAAATTAACAACAGGTGCACTAGATGGACAACAATGAGACAACCCCAAAAACAGGAATGGTTTTACAGGTGGAGGCCACTGACATTTTTTCCCCTACTCCTTTTTTCTGACTGTTTTTCACTAGTTTTGCATTTGGCTATGGTTAGTGTCAGTACAGGTAGCATGAGGCAATACCTGGACCCTACAGAGGTTGCACAGGCAGGCCAACTCCTCCAGGATGGCACCTCAATTTGTGCCATTGTCAGAAGGTTTGCTGTGTCTCCCAGCACAGTCTCAAGAGCAATGAGGGGATTCCAAGAGACAGACAGTTACCCTAGGAGAGCTGGACAGGGTCGTAGAAGGTCCTTAACCCATCAGCAGGACTGGTATCTGCTCCTTTGCGCAAGGAGGAACAGTATGAGCGCTGCTAGAGCCCTACAAAATGACCTCCAGCAGGCCACTGGTGTGAATGTCTCTGACCAAACAATCAGAAACAGACTTCATGAGGTTTGCGGTGTCTCCCAGCATAGTCTCAAGAGAATGGAGGAGATTCCAGGAGACAGGCAGTTACTTTAGGAGAGCTGGACAGGGTCTTAGAAGGTACCTAACCCATCAGCAGGACCAATATATGCTCCTTTGTGCAAGGAGGAACAGGATGAGCACTGGCAGAGCCCTACAAAATAACCTCCAGCAGGACACTGGTGTGAATGTCTCTGACCAAGCAATCAGAAACAGATTTCATGAGGGTGGCCTGAGGGCTCGACATCCTCTAGTGGGCCCTGTGCTCACTACCTGGCACTATAGAGCTCGATTGGCATTTGCCATTGAACACCAGAATTGGCAGGTCCACTACTGGCGCCCTGTGCTTTTCACAGATGAGAGCAGGTTCACCCTGAGCACGCGTCAGATGTGGAAGGGTCTGGAAAAGCCATGGAGAACGTTATGCTGCCTGTTACATCATTCAGCATGACCGTTTTGGTGGTGGGTCAGTGATGGTCTAGGGAGGCATATCCATGGAGGGACGCACAGACCTCTACAGGCTAGACAATGGCACCCTGACTGCCATTAGGCATTGGGATGAAATTCTTGGACCCATTGTCAGACCCTACGCTGGTGCAGTGGGTCCTGGGTTCCTCCTGGTGCACGACAATGCCCGGCTTCATGTGGCGAGAGTATGCAGGCAGTTCCTAGAATATGAAGGAATTGATTCCATTGAATGGTCTCCACGCTCGCCTGACCTAAATCCAATAGAACACCTCTGGGATATCATGTTTCGGTCTATCCAACGCTGCCAGTTTGCACCTCAGACTGTCTAGGAGCTCCCTGATGCCCTAGTCCAGATCTGGGAGGAAATACCCCAGGACACCATCCTTCGTCGCATTAGGAGCATGCCCCGATATTTTCTGGCATGCATACAAACATGTGGGGGCCATACAAACTAATGAGTACCATTTTGAGTTGCTGCAATGAAATTTCAGCAAAATGGACTAGTTTGCTGCATCATTTTTTCATTTTATTTTCGGGGTGTCTTTGAATTCAGTCCTCTGTAGGTTGATAATTTGCATTTCCATCAAACGATAGGGCATCGTCACGTTCCTAACACATTACCCAGTCCATATCAGTATAGATATCTAGCATGATAATTTTTCCCATTGAGATCTGATGTGTTTTCAAAGTGTTCCTTTAATTTTTTTGAGCAGTGTATTTCTAAATGTGCTATTAATATGAAATTTTCACCACATGTCGGTAACAACCCATGCAATCTATATATACAGATATCAAAACAAACTAGAAAAGCTAAAAATTCTGTGGAAATTGTGTGAAGTGTTCTTGCCTCCACCAGTAGTCTACAACTCACACTCTAGCTTTTGTCTCTCTGCTGCCTGCTCACACACCTGGGTTCCTATGGCAACTCACTCTACAGCAAGGGCAGAGAAGAGCGGTTAAAAACAAACTGCTCCAACTTACTTCACTGGCGATGTCATCTTCAAACGGTTGTAGCTTAAAAATGATAAATCCTACACAGAAGAGCTTTATATTGTGAGAATCACAAGACCCAGACCTACATTTTGATGCATAGTATGTCTCTGAAATATTAAAAATGAAGGCACAGTTGCAGTTTAGAAATTGCCCTTCAAATTTGAGATGGCTAGAGTGCAGTTTCAATGAATGTCAATGGGCGGCTTGAGTTGCAATCAAATGGTCATATTATGAAAACTATGAGGACTATGGCTTAGCCGTGGACATTTTTAGTGGCAGCAGGGATAGCTGAACGTTTTCATATGTGATTTGTGTAGGTGGGCTTGAAAATGAGGGAGTGATGGCAGTTTAGAAATCATGTCCTGATTTTTCAGCTCACACTCTAGCCTTTGTCAGCTCCCACTCTAGTTTTGAACATTCTGTAATTCATTCCTATGGGATCAATTTCACCACAAAAACGCCGATATTTTGTGAAACGTTCCACAAAGTAATAGCACACCGATCGGGAACAATCTGCACGTTTCGGTATATTACTGTCTATGTAGTGTAAAAACTGTGGGAGGAGTTAGGGTGGTATATTTGGCTATAATAAGAATATATACAGTGGGGCAAAAAAGTATTTAGTCAGCCACCAATTGTGCAAGTTCTCTCACTTAAAAAGATGAGAGAGGCCTGTAATTGGCATCATAGGTAGACCTCAACTATGAGAGACAAAATGAGAAAAAAAATCCAGACAATCACATTCGCTGATTTGGAAAGAATTTATTTGCAAATTATGGTGGAAAATAAGTATTTGGTCAATATCAAAAGTTCATCTCAATACTTTGTTATATATCCTTTGTTGGCAATGACAGAGGTCAAACGTTTCCTGTAAGTCTTCACAAGGTTGGCACACACTGTTGCTGGTATGTTGGCCTATTCCTCCATGCAGATCTTCTCTAGAGCAGTGATGTTTTTGGGCTGTCGCTGGGCAACACGGACTTTCAATTCCCTCCAAAGGTTTTCTATGGGGTTGAGATCTGGAGACTGGCTAGGCCACTCCAGGACCTTGAAATGCTTCTTACGAAGCCACTCCTTCTTTGCCTGGGCGGTATGTTTGGGATCATTTTCATGTTGGAAGACCCAGCCACGTTTCATCTCCAATGCCCTTGCTGATGGCAGGAGGTTTGCACTCAAAATCGCACGGTACATGGCCCCATTCATTCTGTCCTGTACATGGATCAGTCGTCCTGGTCCCTTTGCGGAGAAACAGCCCCAAAGCATGATGTTGCCACCCCCATGCTTCACAGTAGGTATGGTGTTCTTTGAATGCAACTCAGCATTCTCTCTCCTCCAAAAACGACGAGTTGTGTTTCTACCAAACAGTTCTATTTTGGTTTCATCTGACCATATGACAATCTCCCAATCCTCTTCTGGATCATCCAAGTGCTCTCTAGCAAACTTCAGACGGGCCCGGACATGTACTGGCTTAAGCAGGGGGACACGTCTGGCACTGCAGGATCTGAGTCCCTGGCGGCGTAGTGTGTTACTGATGGTAGCCTTTGTTACGTTGGTCCCAGCTCTCTGCAGGTCATTCACTAGGTCCCCCCATGTGGTCCTGGAATTTTTGCTCACCATTCTTGTGATCATTTTGACCCCACGGGATGAGATCTTGCGTGGAGCCCCAGATCGAGGGAAATTTTCAGTGGTCTTGTATGTCTTCCATTTTCTAATTATTGCTCCCACAGTTGATTTGTTCACACCAAGCTGCTTGCCTATTGCAGATTCAGTCTTCCCAGCCTGGTGCAGGTCTACAATTTTGTTTCTGGTGTCCTTCGACAGCTCTTTGGTCTTCACCATAGTGGAGTTTGGAGTGTGACTGTTTGAGGTTGTGGACAGGTGTCTTTTATACTGATAACAAGTTCAAACAGGTGCCATTGATGCAGGTAATGAGTGCAGGACAGAGGAGCCTCTTAAAGAAGAAGGTACAGGTCTGTGAGAGCCAGAAATCTTGCTTGTTTGTAGGTGACCAAATACTTATTTTCCACCATAATTTGCAAATAAATTCTTTCCAAATCAGCCATTGTGATTGTCTGGATTTTTTTTCTCATTTTGTCTCTCATAGTTTAGGTCTGCCTTTGATGCCAATTACAGGCCTCTTTCATCTTTTTAAGTGGGAGAACTTGCACAATTGGTGGCTGACTAAATACTTTTTTGCCCCACTGTATGTGAGATAACAGTAAGTGGTCTTGCCATGCAAGAACACTTAATAAGTTCAGAAGTTAAGTTATGTGTAATAAAATGGAATAACACAGGGAAAAAGTATTGTACACATAAAGAAAGGAAGGTGCAAAAAGGCATGGAAAGCCAAGACACCAGCTGAAATCTATCAGTAATTAGAAATCAATCCTGCTCCTTGTCAGTGCAAATTAATATCAGCTGGTTCAGTCTCAACTGAGAGGTGTCTCATTACCAAAGTGTCATACAAGAAACCTTTCATGATGGGTAATAGCAAAGAGCTCTCTCGAGACATTTGCAACCTTATTATTGCAAAACATACTGATGGCATTGGTTACAGAAGGATTTCTAAACTTCTGAATGTTCCAGTGAGCACTGTTGGGGCCATGATCCAGACATGGAAAGAATATCATTACACAGTAAACTGGCCACGACCAGGTGCTCCTTGCAAGATTTTTGACAGAGGAGTGAAAAGAATTATCTAAAGAGTTGTCCGAGAGCCAATGACCACTTGTGAAGAGCTTCAGAAAGACCTGGAATTAGCAGTTACAATTATTGAAAGAAAACAATAAGTAATGCACTCAACCGCCATGGCCTGTATGCACGCTCATCATGCAAGACTGCATTGCTGAAGAAAAAGCATGTTGAAGCTCGTTTAAAGTTTGCTGCGCAACATTTAGACAAGCCTGTGTAATACTGGGAGAATATAGTCTGGTTAGATGAGACCAAAATATAACTCTTTGGATGTCATAATACACACCATGTTTTGAGGTCAAATAGCACTTCACATTACCCCAAAAACAGCATACCAACAATGAAGTGTGAAGTGTGGAGTTGGGAACATCATGTTGTGGGGCTGTTTTTCAGCATATGGTACTGGCAAACTTTATGTCATTGAAAGATGGATGAATGGAAAAATGTACCAAGACATTATTGATAAAAATCTGCTGCCATCTACCAGGATGATGAAGATGAAATGAGGGTGGACATTTCAGCAAGACAATGATCCCAAACACAAAGCCAAGGATACTCTCAACTGGGCTCAAAGAAAGAGAGAAAATACAGTGTATAGTCCGTAGGGTGCTCCTGCTGGAACCAGAACTCTGTAGCCACTAGGGGGGTGTGCCAGAATGGATATCAAGGATAGGGAAACCAAACAGACACTGAGGCAGCTCTCCAGAGTTGGAAACAAAGCTCTAGTGAAAAAATACAGTTGTGTTCAAAATAATAGCAGTGTGTTGAAAAAAGTGAATAAAGCTCAAAATCCTTCTAATAGCTTTTATTTCCATACACACAAATGCATTGGGAACACTACACATTCTATTCTAAATCAAAACATGAAGAAAAATATATCAAAATTGTGTTGTTCCTCTAAAAAAAATTGAAGAGAATATGAGACTGTTCAAAAAAAATAGCAGTGTTTGTATTCTTCTTTACAAACTTAAACATTCACTATATAAACTGAAAAATGTTTGAAAATTTTGCTTTCCTTTGAATCACTTAATGAATATTTAGTTGTATAAGCACTGTTTCTGAGAACTGCTGTACATCTGTGTTGCATGGAGTCAACCAACTTCTGGCACCTGTGAACAGGTATTCCAGCCCAGGATAATTGGACTACATTCCACAGTTCTTCTCTATTTCTTGGTTTTGCCTCAGAAACTGCATTTTTGATGTCACAGGTTTTCTATTGGATTAAGATCCGGGGATTGGGCTGGCCACTCCATAACGTCAATCTTGTTGGTCTGGAACCAAGATGTTGCACGTTTACTGGTGTGTTTGGGGTCGTTGTCTTGTTGGAACACCCATTTCAAGGGCATTTCCTCTTCAGCATAAGGCAGCATGACCTCTTCAAGTATTCTGATGTATTCAAACTGATCCATGATCCCTGGTATGCGATAAATAGGCCCAACACCGTAGTATGAGAAACATCCCCATATCATGATGCTTGCGCAACCATTCTTCACTGTCTTCACAGTGTACGTTGGCTTGAATTCAGTGTTTGGGGGTCGTCTGACAAACTGTCTCCGGCCACTAGACCCAAAAAGAACAATCTTACTTTCATCAGTCCACAAAATGTTGCGCCATTTCTCTTTAGGCCAGTCAATGTGCTCTTTGGCAAATTGTAACCTCTTCAGCACATGTCTTTTTTTCAACAGTGGGACTTTGTGGAGGCTTCTTGCAGATAGCTTGGATTCACATAGGTGTCTTCTAAGTGTAACAGTACTCACAGGTAACTTTAGACCTTCTTTGATCTTCCTGGAGCTGATGGTTGGCTGAGTCCTATTGACTGCTATTATTTTGAACACAGCTGTACATGTGTTCCACTTGCGTTCCACGGGTCACACTGCCGCTGGACAGCCGGGCAGCCCTTAACGGAATAGAAAATCTATGGAAAGAAATAAAGATCAGAGTTCATAGAAGAGGCCCAGAGAACCTTGAAGATTTGAAGACTGTGTGGAAGATTGAGCCAAAATCACACCTGAACAATGCATGCGGCTAGTTTCTCAATACAGAAGGCATCTTGAATCTGTCATTTCCAACAAGAGATTTTGTATGAAGTATTAAATTTCAGCTAGCATGTTCAATATTTTTTTCCCTGTGTCATTCCATTTTATTACACATACCTTAATTTCTGAAGTTATTTGTTTTGATTTCTTTGTATGTATGGATTGCATGGGTTGTTACCGACATGCGGTGAAATTCTCATGTCAATAGCACCTTCAGAAATATATTTGCTGAGAAAAATGGTGACGTGTTCAATACCTATTTTACCCGTTCTACAGTGTGGAAAATAATTAGATAATAATTTGATCCCCTGCAGATTTTGTAAGTTTGCCCACTTACATTTTTATCATAGGTGTATTTTAAATGATTAGGACAGAATATCGACCAAAAATCCAGAAAAAACACATGATACAAATGTTATAAATTGAGTTGCAATTCAGTGAGTAAAATGTTTGATCCCCAAGCAAAACATGACTTAGTACTTGGTGGAGAAGCTCTTTTTGACAAGCACAGAGGTAAGACATTTCTTGTAGTTGGTTACCAGGTTTTTTGCACTCATCTCAGGAAGGATTTTGGTCCACTCTACAGATCTTCTCTAAATCCTTAAGGTTTCTTGGCTGTCGCTTGGCAACCGAAGTTTCAGCTCCTTCCATGAATTTTCTATAGGATTAAGATCTAGAGACTGGCTAGGCCACACCATGAGCTTAATGTGCTTCTTCTTGAGCCACTCCTTTGTTGCCTTGGTGGTATATTTTGGGTCATTTTCATGCTGGAAGACCCATCCACATCCCATCTTCAGTGTTCTGACTGAGGAAAGCAGGTTCTCATCCAAGATTTTACAGTGCATGGCCCCGTTCATTGGCCCCTCAGTGTGGCAAAGTCGGCCTGTACCTTTAGTAGAGAAACAGACCCAAAGCATGATGTTTCCACCTCCGTACTTCACTGTAGGGATGGTGTTCTTAGGGTCATAGTCAGCATTTTTCTTCCTCCAAACATGGCAAATCGAGTTAATGTCAAAGAGCTCAAGTTTGGTCTCATCTGACCCATGGTGGTGCCCAAGAAAGTGACTGTGGACAGGTGTCTTTTGTACACATAACGAGTTGTCATTAAGAGCACCTTCCTAAATTGACAGGACTAATCTGTGTACCACAACAGCACATAGCCAGTCTGCGGGAGCCAGAATTATTGTTGGTTGGTAGGGGATCAAATACTTATTTTACTCCTTTGAACTGCAACTCCATTTTTAAAATTTGTATCGTGTGTTTTCTGGATTTTTGGTTGATAGTCTGTCTTTGTCATTTAAAATATTCCTATGATAAAAATGATAGACCCTTCATTTCTTTGTAAGTGGGCAAACTTGCAAAATCTTCAGGGGATCATATAATTATTTTCCCCACTGTATATTTCAGTAAAAGCACTATTCAGTAAAGACAGCCTTAGTGGCCCTTGCGTGAAGGAGACCTGTCGTGCAGCACCAACTTTCATCACAGAAGATGCCAAGCGATACGTTACACAATACCTTAAAGTTATCCTTGCATCTGCAGTTGACCTCTACAGCAGCCACAAATTATAAAGACCTTCTTGTCTCAAGGCAGAATTTTAGTACATTGTATAATTCAAATGCAAAGTAGATGTTAGTTTGACATCTATAAAAAAAAAAAACCCTGCACATTTACAGAAATAAGTAATTTCCCCAAATTGCCAGAAGTTTTAAGCATTGGGGTTGAATTACTAAAGTTAAATAGACTGTGCACTATGCGAGTGCAGTTGCTTCAGAACTTAGTAAATGGGCAAAAGCTCTAATGACTTCCATCATCTAATAATGTTTAAGCAAAAATGCCATTGTTTTATTTTCCTTGCATGTGATTGGGTATTCTTTGCAAAGTGAAGCTTTACCTCATTTACTAAGCTCTGGAGCAACTGCATTTGCAGAGTGCACAGTCTATTTGCCTTTAGTAAATCAACCCAAGTGTTTCTTAGTACAGTCAGTCTACACAGCCTTTCTGAACCTTTTTACCCCAAAGGAAACCTAGAAGTAACTTTGTAGTTTCAGGGAACTCCTAAAACCAATTCATTGAGGGTCAGTTGGAAAAATGCCACATATATTGGTGACCAGTTGGAAAAATGACACATACATTGGTGATCAGTTGGTAAAAATGTACACCTTACAGTGGTGGTCAGAATGCCCACTTACAAACAGATAAAAAGATCATTGGTGCGATGCAATGGCTTTGCCAAGTGGTGTTGGCCTGGAACTATGCAGAAGCCATCAAATTGGAGATCAGTCAGCCACAACTCAATGAATCCCTAGCAACCTCTGGAGAACCCTAGGGTTCCATGGAGCCCTGGTTGAGAATTGCTGATCTATGGACATCTGCAGATGGTATAAAATTGCCCAATTTGTTTTATGTGTGATTTACAAAGCTCTAAATGACTCTGATCCTTTTTTCATTTTGATATTGAAAACATCTTGACAAAAGGATGGAAGGTATATTAAATCTTTTGAATAATGTATGATTTTCGAATATTACCACTAAGTGCCACTGCCCGTACATGTACAGGTGGTGAACAACAAATGGAAATACACGGGTAATGAGTGAAGTGGCTGTTGTCACCCCAGGTGAGTTTAATGCATTCATTTGAATTGCACTATATCTCCTATCTTCCTTGCACATGAAAATGCATGGCTAGTACAATTTTTGGGTGTGATATTACATAGTTGTCATACTTTGCCTTATGCTCTCATAGCACCATCATACATTATCATTGATGTTGAAGTAAAGATAGCATATCTGTTTTGGTGAATTAAGAGCTGGAACGTCACACCCAACAATGGCTCCTGTTCAAAACCATTAAGGCTTTATCTAATAGCCTCAACAATAAGTTTGCCTTACCATTTCTAAAGCCTTGCCTTGTGCATGCTGAGATGCTGTTTTTTCCTGCTTCATATCCTGAAAGCAGCCTTTTTGTAACTATAATCATCAGTGACATTAATGTGGTGCCTTAAAATATGTGTTTGCAGCATAAATTACTGAGTATTTTAAGGGAGGAGCGAGCAGAAAATAGATACTGGTTTTATCTACATAAAGGTTGTAGTGTATTTACGTGAGGTGATATTAATCCCTTTCTACTGTAACATAAAGGTGGATTTCTTCACATTCCCATGTTCTTATGGTAGCTCTGAGGTGGATAGATTGTTTGAAAGTTTGATGCCACTTGTAATATAGCTGTAAGATGTTAAATAATGGCTATACCTATCATACCCAATGTTACCATGCCAGATACTGCCTTGGCAACAGGCAATGGCATGACACGCAGGACTTGAAAATACCTTAAATATATATTTTTAAAAAAAACCCCTAAATCTTTCCATAATAGAGGAGCCAGTTTGTGTCTCCACTTCGTTCCTTCTTTACAGCATTATACTCACTGGAATCCAATTTGTGCATTATGAAAAATTATTTAAGCTGTACCTTACGTGAAGAAAATCAGGGTGCCTTTGTGGAATATCAGGTTTTTAATTTTTGGTTTGGAGTCGTGAAGGGTTAAAGCTGCTTTAATATTGTGTTTTAGCAGACTGTGTTGCATCTGGACAGGGTCCCCTTTATTTCCAGTCTCTTAAGCCTGGTACACACGGTACGTTTTTTTTTTTTTTTTTTCCGTTCACCCTCACAGGCTGAATGGGAAAAAAACTGAGAAACTCAGGAGGAGGTCACTGTACTAATGATGCAATGTTAGTGCAGTGATCTTACCGCTGAACTATTGTGCTCTGACAGGGGGACTGTTCCCTCACCAGAACACACCAGTCAGTACTCACAGCCATTGGCCGGCAGAATGATCGGCTTCTGTCAAATTAGGACTTGTGCACACAGGCCAAATGTCAGCTGGTATCTAATGTACCAGCTGATTTCCACAGATTTTCAGCCTATGTGTATGGGGCTGTAGAAAGAGCACAAAGTTAAGCTGGCCATTGATGGATTGAATCTTGGCTGGTTCAGCAGAGACCAGACGAGATTTGATCCTTCTATGAACAAGCTGGTTGTACTGAAGTTGATCCATCGATGGATTTCAGGACAACCAGCCTATCATTTTTCTTGCGTGTGATTGCTGCCGGTGGATATAGCCACCAGCAGTAATTGTGTTCTGCCAGCACAGAAGGCTCTCCATTGTCAAAACACAATAGTGCTGCAGGAGGGATTCCCCCATCAACACTGACTGTGTTGATGGGGGAATCGAGCAATATTTTTTTCCAGGAGAGAAAATCGCATCATCTATGGCTTGCCTAAGAGAGAAAATCTCTTAAGTGAGAGAGTCTCTACTGTACAGTTGTCACTGGAAGGAACAGGTATTCCCATTGGAAGATTTTTTTTTTCCTGATCTGGTGGAAAGTGTAAAATTTTGGATTTCCAATTACATGATAGTGGTCATCAGGACAAATGAATTTTCTCACTGGGGACATGGACTGCAATAAATTACCGAGGCTCTAACCCTTCACTTCTCTTTTAAAGACTGGCTTTAGATACAAATATAAAGCTAGATCCAGTGTATCTAGCACTTCATCTACCCAGTTTAGGAGACTGATCTCTGTCTAATCCTAGATTGATCCTAGTCTGAACAGCTATAATCATGCAAGCGCAACTACATCATCATGCACATGTCTGACCACATCATGCATATACACTAAACCTTGTATTTTCAGAGAGGACAGAAACAGCTGATACTTAAGACACATAAGTGCACGCAAATCTTACATCAGATGTTGAGCCAACAGAATCTGGCTGTCATTAAGGCGCTAGAGCCTAGCTATAAAACCCTAATAACACACAAAACACATCAAAGCTTTGCTGGGCAGACATTTGCTGTGAACTTTACAAAAACAGTGGCAGCAGAGGATTGCTTGGCTTTATTTTGCTTTTGGATCTTTTTATTTGCTTAAAGTGGTGATTGTAGGTATTAAGAATTGCTGATCACATTATGTATAATTACTCCTATACTACCGCTTTACTTAATGTACATTTGTATTAATAACATGCTCAATGTGGTTGACATATGTAGTAAAATGTAGCCTATGTCTAGGAAATGTTGACTGTTTGAAGTGACTTTGTGATGGTGAGAAAAGTATACAAAGGAGAGATTGTATATTTGTTTAACTAGCTTTGTATTCAGTGATGTAAATAGAGCTCTGTTTTTCCATAGGTGGTCTACATATCATGTATAGTTCACAGAGCTGTGGCACAGATCAGCATGTACTGTCCTAGATAATTATACTGTGGCATGAAATCAACATAGTTTCCATTATATTTTTCAGGCTTTTGATATTTCTGACTGCATGAAAAATGCTCCATATTTTATGACATTGATTACAAATTTTAATTGACATAGTTTGTTACATCATCATTCTCTCATGAAGCAAATACTGAAAATGTGTTTTTATTTAAGTTTACATAACAAGGCCAAATGCCTAAATGCAAGATCGCATAAAGAAGGGGGGAGGGGACTGCTGGATTTATGTGTCCTCATCAGCAGACCCAGCTGTGAACCCGCTGGATTATAACTGTAAATGTATATGTTTGCCCATTGATTAGGGTGCTTTAGTAGTATGAATATATGTATATCTTATAAAATCTTTATCCGTAATTTAACTGCTCAAAACTATGTAGGCTGCCACATTGTTAAAGTATTTTTTTTCTTGGAGTACATTCATTCATATCATAAAAATAATGGGAAAATATTATTTTCCCAGGTTTTCCTAGTTCCCAATCGATTAGCATGAAATTGCCTTTAAAAGTGAATTTGACTTAGCTAAAATTCTTTCCAACAATGCTCAGCAAGTAATTGTGTTGGTCTTCAACCCAATGCCTTGAAATCCCCTTGAATCCTAGGCTCAGCCTAAAGCCTCTAGTTCTGACCTGGCCAAGTCAAGATAAAATCGAACCCTGTTTGCAGTAGTACTAACTAAAAATGTAATAAAGACTCCTGTATGGGAAGAAAAGTATCTTACTCCATTTTCCTACAGGGAATGGAGAGTACTCCAAGCCTTGTGAGATAATGATGTAGCACAGCGCTGGTAGCATCTTCTCAGCAATGTTTGGGCTACTCTACATTCCCCAGATCTCATCGGAAGAAGACTGCCACCCTCTTCTAGGCAGCATGGGGGGAACCCAGAGGAGAAGTAAGTCAGTGAGCTCTTGATTAAAGCCACCAACATCCACGTACTTTTGAAATAGCAGTTCAGTGAATTTATTCTGACTGGGAAAGTATGCATGTTTAGTTTCTACAAATTGCTTTGCATGTTGAGATTTATTTGGATGAAATCTATGCATTGATGGAAAGCAGGATTGAAATATTTGCATTTTATGTTTAAGCAAACATTAAACTGGTCTTTCAAAAGCACAGGTTTAGTTTAATGCTCCTCTCCCCAGCTGCACATACTCCTTTTTTACTTTTTCCCCCCCACCCCTTGGTTCCAGGTCCCTCCAGTCAAAGAAAGTCTCCCCCCATGTGACAGCAGAGGGTCATTTACCTGTGAGAAGGAATTATTCAGTTTTTCCATACGTGGAAGTACTGAGTTTTTTTTCCTGAAGGGTCTGTTGTAAAGGAATACTGCAGACACCTCTTGCTGAGGAGGGGGACATTAAAGCAAACCTTTGCTTTGCCCCGCTTAGTCAAAGCTCAGTTGCTTACTTTAAGATACAGTGCTGTTCTGTGGGGACTATTATATATGAAGGGAGCCATGTAAAACAATAGGAGTTCTTTAGCTGTTCACGGCTTTATTCTACATTGATGTATCAGAGAAGGATTTGCTAAACAAGTATGCAGGGGTCATCAAAGAGGGGCATATGCCCTAGTCCAGTACTAAGAGACTTTTCAGGCCATTAAAACAAAAATTCCCCAAAGAGTATATG
This sequence comes from Staurois parvus, assembly GCF_062004578.1. NCBI lineage: Eukaryota > Metazoa > Chordata > Amphibia > Anura > Ranidae > Staurois > Staurois parvus. The sequence continues at coordinate 2,615,616 of NW_028319936.1, read as the reverse complement.
TCATGAAAAACTCTTTTGACCCCTCTTTGAAATAGGAATTTTATTTTTTAAACATAAAAAAATGTTAACTACTCAAACTCTGTGTCATTTAGTCCCTCCAAAGGGCAGAAATTAATTTAAAGTGTATTTTTACTTTTTTCTAGGTTTAGATAGAGCAGTGTAGTTTTAGACCCTCTGTCAAATTTTTAATGCTGTATGTGTCCCTATTGAGGAGCTTCACTCCTGTATTTGTCCTGGTGACCACTATTGTAGGAAAAGAAAGTGAGGGGAAAATTAAAATTTTAGCGTTGTCCCCAGAACAAGAGGTGAGGGAAAATCGTCCAATGGTGATACCTGACCTGGGGACAACTTTACAAGAGGGGAATTCCCCTCACTTTGGGAGATTCTCTCTAATATCATTTTGCATTTATAAGACAGAAGTGAAGGGGACATTTCCCCAATGGAACTTAAGCAGCAGAAATTTAACCAAGATGATTTTTTTACCTTCCCTTCTCTATCCAAAACTATCCTTTCCCTTAAAAGCCTAGTAATTATAAACTTGTATTATTATTGCTTGTGTAAGCAACTCTTCTTCCTTCCTTCAGGCCCAGGTGTCTAATGAGGAAGGAGAGAAGTCTTTTCTGTTGCCTCCACAGCCAGTGAAGCAGTTTCTAATCTCCCCTCCAGCATCTCCACCAGTAGGATGGAAGCAAAGTGAAGACCCAACTCCAGTGATCAACTATGATCTTCTGTGTGCTGTGTCAAAGCTGGGCCCAGGTACGTCGTCATAGATAAAAAATGCATACAACCCAGTCCATTTTTGTAATTTTTTTTTTTACTATTGAAGGAAATGTTTACATAGCAAAGGTACAGAAAGACATACCTAAAAGACATAGAAGTAGGGGTATGCACATACATGACATCATTCCTAGTGATACTATAGGACAGGCTCAGTTCTTTGTTTTTATTTTGTGGTTTTTTTTGGGTTTTTTTTACACATTTAAATGCAATCGTAAGCAGATCTCAATCTGGATTGATGGTAAACAGTGTGTAAAACACAAAATACAAGGTTAAATAGTAGAAACCATGATATCCGAGAGCTAAACAGGGTGAGTAGATAAAGTTTTATGGTGGGTGTCAGGTATATGGTGGGGGTTTGCTGATGGCGTGGGACACATGGGACAATTGGTAAGGGACTTCCTAAGAGTCAGTGGCTCCATCTCTTCATCAATCCATAGTTGGATATTGTTTTTTATGAGTTTGCATAGCAATCTGTCATCACCTGGTTTTAGTGACCGCTTGAACCAGCTGATGATGGATTACTGTACAAGCTCGCATCAACATTATTGAACTATTAAGATTGATTTTTGAGTCCACATACACTGTTTAATTCTGGGCAAAGTCTGATGAAGGGGTCAGAAATACAGCCCATAAAACAACATGTTGGCTTTGGATACATGCTACTATTTGAAAAAACTTTTTCAAAGCGTGTGGACTTGTATATTACTGTGTGACACTTCAGTTGCTAATTAATCATCATCTATATCTACGGCAATGATGGTCCCTGCAAGGTTTTTTGTGTTATACCATACGGAATTCTTAAAAACTGAGACAAGCTGTTAATTTGTGTTTTTCCAGTCTAGTTTATCTACAGTATGTGGATAAATTTATAGTATGTATAAAGTTTTTTGTTTTAGAAGGGTTAGGTAGTAGCCAATTACGTAGAGTACACGATTTAGCCACTAGTATACAGAGATGCTAAAACTTTCTAAGTAGTGTTAGAGTCTTGAGTCTTATCTGGGGCTGAGTTTGCAGTTGTTTGGAAAAGGACAAGCATAGGAAGAGCTTTCTTTTTTTTTCGAATTCTTTATTTATGAGTAAACAAAGTCCCATATACATCAGTAGAAAGTAGCCTAGTAAATATTATACAAGTAAGCAATAACTGTGTCCAATCAAGCAGTTTGTCATATCATTTCTACATAGATGTATATATGGTTAGCTTTAATTGCAAAAAAATGACACATATATATATATATATATATCTATATCAGTAATTTTTTTTGCGATTAAAGCTAACAATATATACATCTATGTAGAAATATATATACTTGCAATCCAAGTACATCCAGTACAGTTGTGTTTTAAAGCAAAACAATTAATTTGGGAGTTGGGTTATAAACTGGGGAAGGGGGGACCATCTGGGGGTTGTCCTAGAGCTGGTATTTTCAACACTCAAGCAAATAAAGAGGGAGGGAGAAATGGGGCAATGGAAATAAAAGGGGGGGGGGGGGTAGGTCACTCAGAGGAGTAAGCGTTAGATAATAACAGTATAATAGGAGGGTTGCGCATTTGCTGGAATGGGCAATCAATGTTCATTCAGCTCCAGCTTTCCTTTCCTCTGAGAATATGAACCTGTGCCATGGTCACTATATTTTATGAAAGGTATCCAAGGTGTTTGTTTATGAGTGGATTTATTTCTCCATCCTTTTTAGGTTTTATGCCTTATTAAGCCACATCTGAATGGACGGAAAGAGGTCTTCTCGCCAAAGGGCAGAGATGTAGGCCTTGACATAATTTTATGAGGTGTCTTATAATCAATTTTGTTTGGGAATAGCGTTGTGATGGAGGAGAAAGAATTTGGTGTAGTGTTCAGCTCCCTTTCCCATGTCGTAATAAATGATGAATGAGCCTTGCTTTGGAATGATTTTTAGAGAGGATACTGTAAGTGATACCCTCTATAATGCTTGGTGTACTAGGAGTCAAACTTAATTTTGCACCACCTCTTTGCCATGCGCAATGATGGCCTTATCACAGTAGGTTGTCCCACTGGCCAATTGAGAGATACAATGAGTGGGAAGGTTCATGGCCATCTTTGATTTTTTTTTTTTTGCAGAAGTAGAGATTTGAATACCACCTTGTAGGTGTTGGGGCTAAAGGAGCAATCGGGTAGGGACCTAAACATTCCTGCAAGTGCGTAAATCCATATTAAACCCAAAAGTAAATATTTGTTATATTGCAGCTTACCAATTCATAGATGTGATTGCTGATTTATTTTAATTTTTTAGGCTTTCTTTCTTTTTTTTTTTATTTGGTGAACTGGCCAGTAAGTCTGTTTTTTTCAAAAGAACAAACTGTCCTGCAAATGCTCAGCTTTTATGTATATATGTCAAACATTTACCCCAAAAGGAACATAACTGTAACTGCTTATAAAGTGTTAGCTGGAGTTTGGATTCAATTAGTTAGTGTGTTTAAATTTGCTGGTACTAAGACTCCACTCCCCCAAGTGGGGGCACTCTAATACAGGAGGTATGTTACTGGCTAGATCAACAGGTGAAAATAGAGGGGGAAAAAAAGAATGCAGTCTATTGATTGGAAAGCTGCAATATATTAAATGTTTAAGTTTTGGGTTTCATACCATTTTAAGGCTATAAAGAGAAAAACAAAACCTTGCTGAACATGACAATTTACTCAAATCAACGCCCTCTCCATTTTCAAAATTTCACATATTTAGTATGTTTTTGAAGGAGATACACTTTAAATCTTTAAGACTTCTCAGTAGTACTGGTTAAACTTATGTTTTGATACCGAAATAAGTTGAAAATGTTTTATAAACTGTAACCACTTTTTCAGTAGATACAGCTAATTGGGTGGTTGATAAATGTTTCCGTACATGTTGTACATATGTTGTAAACATTAAATAATAGTTTTTCTACTATGCACCTTAAATTAACATTGCTTGTTTGAGTAAGACCTGTAAAATATATTGCTTCTGTCTTTACAAGATAAGAATGTGATTATGGTCTATTTAATCCCTTTATTACATACATAATATTTGGTTCCTCTATTTACTTCCGAGATCGAGCTAGTTTGGAAATAAGCTTCGGTTATTACGTAATCTGGGTTTTACCAGAAAATTTTGCAAGATCATGACATTTGTTTTTTAATTTCCTGTTAGAGGATTTGTCTTAAAAGTGATATTACAGTTATAGGTAGAAATCTGCCTGCAAAAAATCCAACTCCGCTCCTGTCTACCTGGGAGTTTCAGGTGTTGCTTCCCACCTTTGTGTCCTCCAAGATTTTTTTGCATAAAACTAATTAGATTAAAAAAAAATCCATCAGATAGAGTGGGACCCCCTCGTTATGGCCATAGGTGTACAAACCTGGAACCATAAACTCAGAAACCTCACCAATAGAGTGTGTGAGAAATATAGGACATTTTCAGGAGGCTTAAAATGTTACTAGGCCCACATCAGTAAAATCATCTGTATATGCAGTAAAGCACGCTTGTTATACTCACTGTGGAACCTAAGGAGTTAATCCTCTGCATTGTGCAAAAAAGCTGTTTGACCCTGTCTTCTCTGACCCTCCCTTTCTTCCACAGTCTCCAATGCATTTGCTGATAGTACAGAGTTCTAGGAGTCACTCAGCACATGCTCAGTTTAGTGTGTATTTCTAAATTTTTCTTTTCTTTGGGAAGGTGCATGTAATCAGCACTGGGCCAATCAGCACTGCCCAGAGAGAGGGTCAGGGGTTATGCAGCCTCATAGGACAGTCAGAGCAGAATAAAAACTCCTCCTACAAGCTTTAACCAGTGCTCAACTGAACACTGATAGAAGTCACAAGACTGCTATATACTGCTGATGAGAAAAGGTATTTAGCAGTTTATAGGTACTAAAATAATTACACTTCCATTTTCTGTGTACTGTAGGAGACCAGAATGAATGCAAACTCCTGGATTTTGTAACGCTTTAATTCTCTTGCATCTATTAAAACCTAATATGTGAAGTTTGGGTGGACTTACCCTTTTCATAATGCTTGGTAGTGGTGAATAATTTGATTGTGAATGTGGCCTATCTGGACTGTGTATAATAGGTGCATGAGCGGGGATAAAAAGCTACTCAAATGTGTGTTTTTAATTAATTTGATGGTTTGTTGTGTGTGAAATGCACAACCAACTTTCTCGGCTGTTACTGTACACACACACACAACCGATGTGCAGTGCACTGTGGTGCAGCTAAATTTTTTTTATTCCTGAGATTGTGTAGGTTTCCTCCGGGTTTCTTCTCAAACTCCAAAGATATGCTTGGAAGGCTAATTGGCTCCTGTCTAAATTGCCCTTAGTATGTGTATGAATGCATGTGTGAATGTACAGTATGTAAAGCGCTGCGTACATTGGTGCTGTAAAAGTATTTATAATAATTAAAAATATAATAACTGTACAGTGTAAATGGCCACAGGTGTTGCATTAAGTAACGTGAAACAACCAAGCTCTCATATATGTGTGTTGCAGCATGGTGACCATTTCTTTGGGGCGAGCAAGCGCACTGCGTTCAGGCACACACACCCGCATGGCTGTCAAATTAGGACCAGTGACTGTGTCTGTGCAGCTACAGCATCCCAGTAGGTATGAATGGGACTGCCTGCATGTGGGTGCATGGAAAACCTGTGCTTCCCATGCAGGTATGAACGGCCCTTTGCAAGCATGTATGCATAGGTATTGCCTATGTGAGTCTTTATTGTATATGTCTTCTGTATAAAGAAGCCCTTATTATCTCCTAGATTGTAAGCTCCAAGGAGCAGGGCCCTCAAACCCCTCGTGTATCGCATTGTATTGTTATTGTACTGTCTCGTGTATTGTCTCCCATTGTAATGTACAGCGCTGAGCGAACTGTTGGCGCTATATAAATACTGTGTAATAATAATAATAATTTTTGTTGTAGACCATTACTATGTTGCATTCATCTCTTTTGTTTCTTCCTAGGAGAGAAGTATGAGCTACATGCAGGGACTGAGTCCACTCCTAGTGTAGTTGTTCACGTATGCGAAAGTGAAACTGAGGAAGATGAAGATGACATGAAGGGACCAAAACAAAAGATAGTTCAGACAAAGCGCCCTTCGCTTCCCTCAGCCATTCTAAACTAGTATGTCGCCTTTTTTTCTGTAAAAACTAGATTTGAAAACACATATCTTCAAAGGGAAATGTAGGTCTATTCACTATGTATATAGCTAATGACAATCTAGGTCATGTATTCAGAAGCTGTCTTAAATGCTGTCATTATTTTCTTTTTTATGTTTTTCCTACAATGTGCGTGTTCTAATTAATCAGTGTTTTAACTCTTTTGCTATAAGCAAAATGTTTTGACTGCAGCAGAATATAGCTTGTAGCCCATACCGTTGATTAAAATGCAACAATCACATGAAGAATGGAACATATTCAATATATAGTATGCTGGTTCATCAGGACAGTAAATATTTGTTGTCCTCTTTCAGCTAGGGCTAGATTTAGGGTTCACATATGTGTGGGCTGGTTTTGACAGAGCAGTTTCAGCCCCCTCCGGTGCAACTTTGTTCAGCAGTTCACGTGCGAAGTGTATGAGGTTGCACCTGAGGTCGCACCTGAACCTGGCTCAAATTTGTTCCGAACTGTTATTGAAAATGCGCCGCAGCCAGCCCGCACATATGTGAATTGGTGCCGTTGAAAAGGCTGCAAGTTCACGTCATGCGAATAGGATGCACTGCAAAATGCATGCAATTTGCATATATGTGAACTGGGGCTTAAAGCGATTCTAAAGGTTCGTTTTTTTTTGTTTGTTTTGGAAAATAGCAAACATGTTATACTTACCTACTGTGTGCAGTGGTTTTGCACAGAGCAGCTTGGATCCCCCTCAGGCTCTCCTGGCCCCTCCCTGCTGTCGGCTGCCCCCACAGCAGGCAGTTTGCTATGAGGGCACCCGCTGCTCCGTATGTCCATTCACACACACACAGCCGCGGCTTGGCCCCACCTCCTCTCTTCCCTCATTGGCTGACTGGCTGTGATTGACAGCAGTGGGAGCCAATGGCTCCCATTTGCTGTCTCAGCCAATGAGGAGGCAGAGACCCGGGACAGCCGAGGCTGTCATTCACATCGCTGGATCGAGATGAGGCTTAGGTAAGTATTGAGGGGGCTGGGGACACTGCTGCACACAGAAGGTTTTTTTACCTTCATGCATAGGTTGCATGAAGGTAGAAAACCTGCAGCCTTTACAACTATTTTAAATAATTTGGTTGTAATCCTAGGGTAATAAAATGCCCCAGGACAGGTACAAAAGAAAACATGGAAAACTAGGCACAAACACAACAGGTTTTCTGTACAAGATTTTTAATAGCATAGAGTGCACCACTGACCGCATGCAAAGGGGTTAATGGGGTTTACTCTGCAGCCCCATGCTGCTACTTTCTTCCCTTTCTCCTCCCCAATAGTGCATGCTGGGCAGGACGTGAAAGCCTGCCCTGGCTATACCTAACATACCACATATGAAAGTTTTTACAAGCTCAGTAGAATACTAATATTTCATTAGAACAGCACTGGAAGACAGCTGAAGAATGTCTGTTCAGTTAAAAAAAAAAAATGTCATAAGCAATCCTCAGAAGCATACACCAACCCGCACATACTCTCAGACACTTTAGACCCACTGATAAATGACAGGCTTGGGTGGTTGTAGTCTAAAGCTTCCAGTAGTCCATTAAATACTCATTCATTTGTGCTGATCACAAAACCGCATGAGATAAAAAAAAAAAAAACACCTTACCTTTATTGCTATCTCTGTGATCAGAAATAGGCACATTGCTGTCAAGTGTAAATGACAGTTTGGAAGGATGATGAGGGCAAGGTGTGGGAGGTTGGAAGCACCGCAGCACTGACCTTAGACCCTTTGCTACCTATGATTTTCTTTTTTTTTTAATCTGATAGGAATTGCTTCTCTATGCAACAATGGCAAATGAGTTTCTAACAAATGCTTGTTTGTTAAAGTGTATCTAACCCCCAAGAACCAAAATTGTATTTTTCAGCTTACCAGTTCTTAGATGTGGTGGCTGCAGTAGCTTTATTTTTTAAGCTGTTTTGGTTTTATTTTCACCTTGTGTTCCTGCCAGTAACACACTTCCTGTCTTAGGGTGACAACGCTCACTCTCTGTACTGTATCTGTGGAGGTGCAGCATTGTTACCCTAGAACAGGAAGTAGAACACTTCCACCTGACCTCATCTCCATAACATGGGAGGGGTGTTCTTTTTTTGCTCAGACTGATAAAAAATATTTGGGATTTGAGTGCAGTAGGGTAAAAAGTGCACAGGACCAACAGGCATTTTTCTGGACATGCAGCATTTTTAGAGGCCACATCATGGGAAACATGCCTGTATTGTTTAGGGGGATTTTTAATTTTTTTTTATCTCCCCTAGACACTTTAAACCATAAGGCCCCTTTCACATGGGGCAGATTCCGTTCCAATCAGCAAGGGGATCTGCGCACAGATCCCATGCTGATTGGAGCAGAGCAGGTAGATGACACATCCATGTCTACTCTGTTTCTGCAGAGCGGACACCAATGGAGCCTGCTCTGCTCTATAAGCGACTGGGAGTAAATAGACTCCGCTGTCCGTTTACACCTGACTACCCTCTGATCTGATTCATCTAAGCTGAAGAAAGCTGATCCCCTTCGGTTTTTTGGGGGTTATTTTGCAGACCTGATCAGACCCGAAAATAGGTGGGTGTAAACGGATACTAGTCCATTTACACCCGCCTGCCCATATGAATGCATAGACCTTCTGATCAGATCTGCCTGAAAAACTAACAAGCGGGCATAATCGGATCAAATCCATAAAAGGGGCCTAAGAAAATATGTATCGAATGCTTGAAGTGTGTCTTTGAAGGACTTTAGGTGAAGGAAATTGCAATCCTAAATGATAGTAGGTGAAAACAGTTATTAATTATTTTACCTTGCAAATATTTAGCCACACACATTTATATAAGGTATATATCACATTTATATAAGGTATATATCACAAATATAAATAAAATCTGAAATCTTGAAACTGCAGGAATAGATCACATCATGTGATTGGTGATCAGTTAATGGATGTTTTGTAAAAAAAGAAAAAAAAAAGAGCGAGAGCTTGTTGAAAAAGCATCTCTACTAGCGCTAAGCATTTCAGAATCTACTGAACTCACTTATTTTTTAATAAAAAGATGCCTACATTTCTGTTACACTCTTATATTTTTGAATGTTTAAGGTTTTACTAACTGACATGTATGCAGGAGTGCCATCTTTTCTTCAAAATTAGCTGTCCTTTAAAAAAAGGTAATTAGGAATATTCATATTCCCCAAAAGTAATGTAAAAGACTTGCCAGCCATTTGAATATCAGCCTATTACAGTGTTATGATCATATTACTCCGACTCAGGTGAGAATAGGAGATGTGCCCCAGAAAATGCAGACTTCCCTGTATGTCAAAGTTCAAGTCCATTGTGTCTTATGCAGGCCATAGACGGTTTGTTTTTCGGCCGAATTTTCAGCTGAAAAACGAAACATTGGTCGTTCTGTTGCCACCAATGATTACGAAAATTGGCCGTTTTTCGTAAATTTTCCAGCATGAGCGATCAAAGAAATGAGGAGGAACCGCAAAAATCGGCCAATGACATTGCCCCACTAAAGGCGCGAATAATCAGGCGATTATTCTTTCGGACGAAATTCGGCTGATAAAACGTCTATAGACTGCATAAGTTTAAGAACTAAAATTACATTAGCAGCCAAAAGACCAGTGTACTTACTACATCATTTAAAATGTAACTATCATGTGCTTTGTTGTTATCCCTGTTGACCAATATGCAGTTGGAGAGTGCAGGTACTTGAGTACATGTTATGTGCCTGTAGCACCTCTTTCCTGGCCTGTAGGGTACTGCTGAGTCTGGCACACACAGGTTGGCAGCAAGGACTCACCAGGCCTGAACAAGAGGAGCAGCTGCCCACGCAGGGAAAGCTGTTACACTATTCAATGACTGTTACAATGACTATTAAAAAGTGCACCCCATATATATAGCATGTGTTTTAGGTCTGAAGGGCTTAGAACTTTTTGATATTTGGCAGAGAATTTACTTTGCATGTTAGCATATAAATGACTTTTGCTGGCGTTCTTCTTTAAAGACCAATTTCCTGCAAAATTTGTGTAATAGTTGTACATAAAAGTTGTGCTGTATCCTCAGGCCTATTCATGAAAACTGGAGAAAACAAAGCATGCACAAGTAGAGCTGTGTTTATAGTGACTGATTGGAATTTTTGTTTAATGTAGAATTCCAGGTTTCAATGCACTTTACAAAGTATTTGTGGGCCAAGCTGGCCCAAACAACCTGTTTCCATTGCTAAGCAATGCGGCCATTATGTGTGATGTAAATATACTATAATAGCATTAAAGTGGTTGTAAACCTCAGTCATGAAATATCAAAAAAACATATCCCTATATAGTGTGTACTCAATTAAGAGCATTAAGTGTTATTTCTGTCTGCTGCTTCATTCCTCTGCAATCAGCATGAATCACTTCTGACAAGTTTTCCTGACACCAAAAGAAAAATGATGACGGGAGGGACCTCCGGCAGATTGACAGTCTCAGTTCTTTTCCTGTGAGCTGTGTGGACGGAGGTGTGTCCCCTCACTGAGCTCTGAAGTGTGTAATTTTAGCTGTCCTTCTTTCTGAACTCTTTAGACAAGCTTTATAAATTCAGCACTTTAGATGTAGAGAAGACTGTAGGTAAACAGGTACAACTAATGTAGGAGAATTTGTTTCATCTCTGCGTATCACCTGAAGCCAGTCATTTTGCTGGTTATATGTGAGGGTTTACAACCACTTTAATTACATACAGTGAGTGGCACTGTGTTTCGTCAGCAGTACAAGTGATTTCCAGTCTAAGTGAGTTGGGCTGAATGTTTCTCTGCCATTCATGAGTAGGTTACATTTTTATCAGTTAATACAAGGGTTCCTCTTGTTGGCTGATGTGGAAATTGTGGCATATTCCCACCTCTCCACCTCGGCCAGTCAGAGGAACTTTTAGCCCAACTCTTTTTAATTTTGGCAGCAGACAGGTATTCGCCCATATTGCTGCCAGAATACAGCACCACATGCTGTATGTATTGAATACCACTACAATATATTAAAGCAGACACCGCAGCCACATAGTTATGTAATCAAAATAGTTCAGTTGGGCTGGCCTGGCAGAAAATTGGGAACAACACTGTACCCACCCCGCAGGTTTCTGCTGTACGTACCTCAGATTGACAAATTAGAATAGCTCTGATCCATCCTGGAAGTGCTGCAGAAAGAGGAGACAGAAAAGCAGGGATTTCAAAACCCCTGCCGTTCACTGACAGCTCATCACCTATGGAAGTAAGTACAGTGGAGGGTGTACGGTGCTAGTTCACCTTTTCGTTTTTGCTGAAGAGGTCAACTTACACTTTAAAGCACATTAAAACCTGGAATTCAGAAGGATGAAAGGTGATGCCTGATTGGTTGCTATTAGCAACAGTTCCATTTGTGCTCAATTGCTTATCTCCTTTTTTCATGAATCTGTTAATGAATTGGCCCCTGGTATCGTATATCTCTTTAGAATTTTGGAATTCCCCTGTAATTCCTCCCTCCTTCCAGTAGGTGCCCTTACAAAACCAAATGGTGGTGTTGTGCTCTATGGATGACCAATTATGGAGAGTAAGTAAATAAGGGGTTTATGTACTAAAGCTGGTTCACTCAGAATCTCGTGCACTTCTGCTTAGAAACCAATCCGCTTCCAGGTTTTATTGCTACAGCTTAATTGAACAAGCTGAGATCAGAAGCTGATTGGCTATCATGCACAGTTGTACCAGATTCTGAGTGAACCAGCCTAATGCAGGCCATAGACGGTTCGTTTATCGGCTGAATTTTTGGCCGAAAAATGAAAAATCAGTCGTTCTGTTGCCACCAGTGATTACGAAAATCGCCCGTTTTTCGTAAATTTTTCAGAATGACCAATAAAAGAAATGAGGAGGAACCGTGAAAATCGGCCGATGACATTGCCCCACTAACAGTGCGAATATCGGCCGATTATTCTTTCGGATGAAAATTTGCCCAATAAATTAACCGTCTATGGCCTGCATTAGTAAATAAACCCCTAACTATTCAATTCAGCTGGCAAGAGAGTGACACCTTCATGTTGGTTAAACACGTTGACAGATGAATAAATGTGTATATATACCCAGTTTTGGATGAAACTGGTGTTTTTAGTGTAAATATATAAGATCATCATAAAAGAGTAAGAGCCTCACATAGATATTTGTTATTCAATGAACATATTTGCAACACCATGAGGTGATCATTGTATTTTGCAGAAAAATGGCTGCAAGTGTGTCTTATTTGTTATAAAACTCTGCCTTGTTATTAGTTTAAAATTTGAAACAATATGTTACCTGTTGCACATGTGTCGTAAAATACAGAAGAAATAATTGTATTGGAAATGGGAAAATATGAACTAGCACGCCTTTCCCATTACTGTGAATGTATTTCAAAGCCGAAAAATATAAGATTCATCCTTTTTAAAAGGCACTTTACATTTCTTTTTTTTTTTATGTATTACAGCACTAGTATATAAATGACAATAGCCTAATGTTTTCTGTGTTTAGACAAGCCATATTTGGTGAATATTATGTCTTGTATTATGTTGATTGTAAGACGTGCAATGGCTTTAGGGAGAATGACACTCTTATCTGCTTTTCACTGTAGAGTGAGTAAATAAATGGTTTATGTAATACAGAAGAGATTATTATATGTATGTGAAAAACTGATTATGCTGAAAAATGAGGTTCCTCTCTGCACTGACTTCTGACCAAGATGGAACAGAATAAGCTTTGCATTAAAGCAGATCCAAATTCTTCTATTTCCCTTACACCTGCTGTTCTCTACCCTAAACTAGACCAAACTCAGCTGTACTGAACCTTCGAGCTTACACTGTCAACAGCTGGTGCTTCTAGGACATGGTTGGGGGCAGGATCTGACCCTGATCTCTAAGGCTCTGTCCTGGAAAAACTAGCCAACTGATAACCAGGCAAATGCCAAAACTCCCACAAGGTAAAGTATACCTAAACCCTGACTGGATGCCATTTTTTTCCTGTGCACTGTGTATCATAATTGCTATGTTTTCGTTTTCAGAAAATACTGTTTTTAACTTTTTATTTTAATCTTTATTTTTAATCTTAGTGCTGCTTATCTCCATCAGCCTCTTTTAGCCACTTACTGTCAATATCCTGTTGCTCCAGTGATGGCTGTACAATATTGCACTGGACCAGCTTCCTAATGGTGACAGTAATAAATCATGCTTGTGCCATGCGTCAGCGTAACTTCATATGACATAGTGATAACACAGTAGCACAATTGGGAATCAGTAGTCACCCTATGACAGGAAGGGGTTTATTTACTAAACCTGGTTGACTCAGAATCTTGTCCACTTCTGCATAAAAACCAATCAGCTTCCAGGTTTTATTGCTGAAGCTTAACTGAACATGCTGAGGTTAGAAGCTGATTGGCTACCATGCACAGGTGCCCAAGATTCTGAGTCAACCAGGTTTAGTAAATAAACCCCGAAATGTCTGAGCAAAGATCTTCATGGAAGGATCACCAGGTATTAATAAAAAGCTTAGGATTTAAAAAGATTAAACATTACTTTTGAAATTACAATAACGTGCTAAATGATTGGGTTTGGCTTTGCTTTAAGGGTCCATTTAAATCTTTCCAATTTGGTATGTTATGTTGCCTGTTTATGTGCCTTGCATTAAGGCAGCCCATTCAATTGAACTGCCTGCCAATGCACCATAATGGATCAGAAAATGAACCTTCAGTGTTTTTTTCCTGCCATGTTACACCAAAATTCACAGCAGCGCTTTACAATGCATTGTGGTATGCTGCAGCAGAGGTACATCAGAGATCCATTCCTTTAGAGTGCTGGGGTGCTATTCAAAATAAATAGTAGTGCTCTTGATATCATAGTAGTGATTAGATTAGGTTAGGGAACAGCAGGTGAAGATGATAGAGCTAAAACTCGCTCAAAGGTTTGGGTCCACTTTAAGAGTTGATTGTAAATCCCTACTCGCTTCTTCTTCTTTATGGAGATTTCTGCATTGCTTTTTTTAAACAGCTGAACCGTTTTTGCACTGTTAAGTCAGCCATACATGGATCAAAATTCAGCCGATTCGGCAGGGATTGGCGGAATTTAGATACATGTGTGGGCTGGCTGGTTGTACAGAAGTTGATCTACCAACTGACTTCTGTATAACCAGTCTGTAGGGTTTTTCCCAGACAATCAATGGTCACCAGCTGTAGCCGGCAGCACTGAGGTGTGTATTCTAATTGCTGGGAGACATAATAGCACAGTAGAAGTGATTCCCCCTTCCACCTCGAATATGTGGATGAGGGAATCAGGTGATTTGTTTTTTTTTTTCCTCGTTCAACCTGCCGGTTGAATTAAAAAACAATGCTTAATGTATGGCCAGCTTTAGTTTCATTATACATTGGACTGACCTCCATGATCCTTGTTGCGTTGTACTTGAAATTGGAGATACTTCCCAACCACCGCCAGTCAGATTAAAACCTGTACTTGAAGTTTGAGTCTGAAAAAGCGATTGTAGACACAAGCAGAAATAAAAACCTCACAAAAGGTCTGACCCTTCAAAAGTGTAAAGTTTGGGCTTTGATGCAATATAAGGTTACATTGGGAAATTGCATGAGAAAGGGACTTCTCCCTTTGCTAAATGAAGGATTAAAGTTGGATGTACAATTTCTATATAAGGGGTCTACTGATGGTATATTGACTGATAGGGGTGGTGCTTCATCATATCCCTTGCCATCAGTAAGTTGAATAGAGCCACCAGCCAGTTTTTTGCTTGCGACTGCTCTGAGCTGTTCAGCTTTATCCTTTGAAACCAAGTTTAGGCAGTGGATGATGATTATCCAAGCCCAGGCCAGGTGTCATGTTGGAAAAAGCCAATCCACTTGCAGAAGCTTTATTTCTACAGGGGTATGTGCAGAGCTACCTGTAGGGGGCCTTATTACACACTGTTCAGAGAGGATTTTCACCTTAGACAAATGTGGAAATCTCCTTTTTAAAGTAAAAATCCCAATAACATGAACAAAGACAAATCATGTTTGGATACCCACATCGGTTTTGGCTAGTTGCCGTGGGTTGATGCATGTCATTGCTTGCTGCCCAATGTTTTAACTAGAAGCTCTGAGTGTAGAGAGGAATTGTCCTCTCAGCTTACAAAAAGTAGCAAATTCATGTTCTATTGTGTCCTGTTATGTCCTGTTAAGTCCTTATATGACAAATGTTATATTTTTGAGAATATGGCAAAATACTATAATATTGGGTGCTATTGATTTACTATAAAATTATTTTGATGTAATGCCAGACTGCTGTCATCACCTGTATTCACTGTTAGATGCTGCTGTTTGAATATATTGTTTAAATATACATTTCTTGTCTTCTTTATTATATGTCACCGTTGATTTTTCACTTTGTTTATATATATAGCATATTTTGCGGTACAAGTCTATACATTTTATGTGCAGGTAAACTTTGAATGGAGTGCTACTACTAGTAGCCTTGTTAAATGATAAAATTAAAGGGATGGTAAAGCAGCAGAGCAGAGATAAAAATGGACAAGGGTGAATTCAATTCCCTGTAAGTCAGATTGGTTAGTGCAAAAGTTGTTTGAATCAGTAGCCTTTTAAACCTATGGGGTACAGGGAGAATTGATGTGGTTACCTACCCTCTAAAATCAAAACAAGGTATTACCTTGTCACAGTCAGGGTCCCGGATTTAATAAGCTGCAAGATCCAAACATTTGCATGTGTAAGAAAAACTTTGCTTGATTCAAGAAAGTTGCTAAAGCTCAATGCCATCTTCATTGTACCCCCATATCCCTCCCTCAACCTTAAACAAAAAAAAAAACACACACACCCCCACACACCATTGGGAAACCCCTCCAAATCATTGGATTCAGGTGTTCACCTCCATGGCCACAGGTGTATAAAATCAAGCACCTAGGCATGCAGACTGCTTCTACAAACATATGTGAAAGAATGGGTTGCTTACAGGGGCTCAGTGAAAAAAAAGCATAGTACTGTGATAGGTTGCCACCTGTGTGATAGGTCCATCCGTGGAATTTTCTTGCTACTAAATATTCCACAGTCAACTGTTAGTGGTATTATAACAAAGTGGAAGCAACAGGGAACAACAGCAGCTCAGCCACAAAGTGGTTGGCCACGTAAAATGACAGAGTGGGGTCAGCGCATGCTAAAGCACACAGTGCGCAGAAGTCGCCAACTGTCTGCAGAGTCAATAACTAAAGACATGCAAACTTCGTGTGACCATCAGATTAGCACAACAACGGCGCATAGAGAGCTTCATGGAATGGGTTTCCATGGCTGAGCAGCTGCATCCAAGCCTTACATCACCAACTGCAATGCAAAGCGTTCAATGCAGTGGTGTAAAGCATGCTGCCACTGGACTCTAGAGCAGTGGAGACATTCTCTGGAGTGACGAACCATGCTTCTCTATCTGGCAATCTGATGGACGTGTCTGGGTTTGGTGGTTGCCAGGAGGACGGTACTTGTCTGACTGCATTGTGCCAAGTGTAAAGTTTGGTGGAGGGGGGATTTTGGTGTGTTGTTGTTTTTCAGGGGTTGGGCTTAGCCCCCTAGTTTCAGTGAAGGGAACTCTTAAGGTGTCAGCATACCAAGACATTTTGGACAATTTAATTCTCCCAACTTTGTGGGAACAGTTTGGGGATGGCCCCTTCCTGTTCCAACATGACTGCGCACCAGTGCACAAAGCAAGGTCCATAAAGACATGGATGAGCAAGTTTGGGGTAAAGGAACTTGACTGGCCTGCACCTCAGTCCTGACCTCAACCCGATAGAACACCTTTGGGATGAATTAGAGCGGAGACTTTGAGCCAGGCCTTCTCGTCCGACATCAGTGCCTGACCTCAAAAATGCGCTTCTGGAAGAATGGTCAAACATTCCCATAGACTCACTCCTAAACCTTGTGGACAGCCTTCCCAGAAGAGTTGAAGCTGTTATAGCTGCAAAGGGTGGGCCAACCCAATATTGAACCCTACGGACTGCTGCTCTGTGTATTATCCAGGACAGTCTGCCACTGGGAGAGGACTGAGGATAAAGAGTACCCAGTGCTTAACATGGTCATCCAGAAGATATCAGAAAAGGGAAAGGGGACTTTGGAAAAGTAGAGCATGGAATCCGGAGTTGAGATTTAAAACAGCTAAAAGCTAGAGTTGGGCTTTATTTTATCATAAAGATATTCTCTTTGCAGTGTCACATTATCAATGAAATGATTATTCACATTGAGATCACTCTTTGTCATCCTTTTCTGAAGAAACCTAATACTTCACGTCCCGGTTTCTTGATAATAATCTATGTTGCAACATGGGCAGTTGCAGGTACAGAATTGTGTTTGTTGTCCAACTTCCTGTTACCTTCTCTGTCACATAAAAAAAACAAGATAGTGAT
This sequence comes from Staurois parvus, assembly GCF_062004578.1. Classification (NCBI taxonomy): domain Eukaryota; kingdom Metazoa; phylum Chordata; class Amphibia; order Anura; family Ranidae; genus Staurois; species Staurois parvus. The sequence goes on along the minus strand of NW_028319936.1, from coordinate 2,598,284 downwards.
GTTTTTTTCAGATTTGTCTAGAGCAGCCCTCACTAAATGGCGGTCTGTGAACGGCACCAGCAGCGCTGCCCCCCGGACCGCCAGCCTGCCATGACAGATCTGCTGCAGAGCAGGGTGGTTTTCACGGCAACGTGACATCACATGTGCACCCCTTTCACTGTTTCTCAAGCTCCAGTGCCGTCCTGTGCCACACTGACAGGTCTGACTGGCACCTTCTGGGAGTCCGGGGCTGCCCCCCTCCAGCCACACTGACAGATCCGTCCCTTTCACTGCACGGAAAACGTCCATGCCGTCCTGTGCCACACTGACAGGTCTGACTGGCACCTGCCTCCTGTGGAGGAGGAGGAGGGGCGAGCTGAACCATGCTCAATGTAGCTAAGGTGAGATCACATGCAGAGCACACACTGGTGGGACCTTAACCCCCACAATGCCGATGGGGGAGGCAGTTTCCTGCACTAATGTCACTTCACTGCTGATTTACTATCCCAGTGGCTTCCATTCTAATGTCATCCTATAAAAACAGGGGCCCCTGGACTGGAGGTAGCAGTCCCTCTATGGAGGGGCCCTGGAACCCTGAACTGGAGGTAGCAGTCTCCCTACTGAGGGGCCCCTGAACCGCATGTATCAGTCTCTAAAGAGGGGCCCCTGGACTGGATAGCAGTTTCTCGGAGTGGAGAGCCTCCATAGAGAAATTGCCTCCTCCATTCTAGAGGCCCCTCCATAGAGAGACTGTCACCTCCAATCCAGGAGTCCCTTCATAGGGAGATTGCAACCGCCAGACCAGGGGCCCCTCAAAAGGGAGACTGCTACCTCCAATCCAGGGGCCCCTGCATAGTGAGACTGCTACCTCCAGTCCAGGGGCCCCTCCATTGAGATATTGAAACCTCTAGTCCAGGGGCCCCTCCATAAGAGAGACTGCCACTTCCAGTCCAGGGGCCCCTCTATAGGGAGACTGCTACCTTCAGTCCAGGGGCCCCTCCATAGAAAGATTACAACCTTCAGCCCCAGGGCCCCTTCATAGAGAGACTGCAATCTCCAGTGCAGGGGCCCCTCCATAGAGAGACTGCCATGTTCAGTCCAGGGGCTCCTTCATAGAGAAAGTGCCACATTAAACTCCAGCACCCAATAAGTAAGTGGTAATGATGAACAGTAACCAATCAGTGAGTGGTAACAATGTGCAGTAACCTCTAGCAACCATCAGCAAGCAGAAATGTGCTGGAACTTCTAGCAACTAGTGAGCCATAATGTGTGCTTTAACCTCTAGCAACCAATCCGTGAGTAGTATTCATATGATGTCAATCAACCGCAATCTCTGCCTGATCTGCTACAGTAAACTGATTTTGAGTCTGGCTGCTATTTATTGTATGTCTCAGAGCAGGTGGAGAGCAAAATTGCAATGTGGGGGGGCCCAAGAAAACAGCTTCCCAGGGTCCAACCAATATTAAAGACGGCCCTGTCCGGCTCCTGCTTCCTGCCTGTACACAAGCATCCTTCAGAAAGGATCCCGGCACAGCTCCTGTCTGCCCTTAAGGTAGGGTGTAGTCTTACAGGGGCACTCTGATGGGCACAAAATAGAATGTGCCCCTTAACATAACATGTATCCATCAGAGTGCCCCTTAATATAAATGTGCTCATCAGAGTGCCCCTTAATATAAATGTGCTCATCAGAGTGCCCCTTAACATAAAATGTGCCTATCAACATGCCCCTTTTTTATGTTAAGCGGCACTCTGATCTGCACATTTTATATTAAGGGGCACTCTGATGAGCACATTTATATTAAGGGGCACTCGGATGAGCACATTTATATTAAGGGGCACTCGGATGAGCACATTTATATTAAGGGGCACTCTGATGGGCACATTTTATGTTAAGGGGCACAAATGGGCACATACTTTGGAAAGGGGCGCTCTGATGGGCACATGTGATGGAAAGGGGCACTCTGATGGGGAAATATGATAGAAAGGGGTACTTTGAGTGTAAGGGGGCACTTTGACAGGAATACCTGATATAAGGTGGCAATGTGATGGGGATACCTGATGTAAAGGGGCACTCTGATGGGCACACCTGACGTGATGTGAATACATGATGTAAAGTTGCACTCTGATGGCGACACCTAATATAAGGGGGCACACTGATGGGCACACCCTATTTGAACCTTGGCCTGAAGAAAATTTTAGTGATCGGACCTCCTTGAATTTTAGTTCAATACTCCTGGTCTAGAGCCTATCAACCTTTTAAAACAGTAGCAGACGAGTCAGTGGGATGCCCATATACAGACAATACTTCACCTTAATAGTAATAATACAGGTCTGCAATTAATCTGTATTTTAACATAAAGTCCTGTAGATCATGGCTAATGCACAATGTTCCCTATACATAAAGCAATAGGGTGTGTGCTGGATGATGGTAAGGACATCTTGGTGAAAATTTGCAGAGATTGGACCTGAGGAAAGGAATCACTAATCCCACATGGGTAGTGTACACTACTACAGTCAGGAATTCTTGTAGTAATGACACCCTAGATTGGTACACAGGTGTGTTAGAGGTGTATCCAATGTTGGCAGGGCCAAGGTTACAGCATCAATCTCCCCAGCAATGACAGATATTCCTGCTCAGTTGCCCTCTGCTAGTATTCTCAAACTAAAAAATGAAAAACTTTTATCTATCGAGAAAAAAGCTTACATTCTACAGAGAATTTACAGCTGTTAGTATTCTTAGGATATCATAATTCATGAACATTCTGATATTAAACACCAGAAGAGGTAATAGAAAATTACTTACAAATTCATTATTGGTTAAGCAGACTCAAATTATGCTGCCCATTGATCCCCCAATCATAGGGCCTTGTTTACACTTATAATCAGGGAACAGTAAAAATGGGGTTGAAAAATACTGCTCCCCCTAAAACTGCAAAGGCAGCGGATGGGTGAAGGGCACCTATATAAAGGGGCTCTGTTGCAATCACCTAGCATGTGGCTGTAGCGTGGTGGTGTAGGTCTTTCAGGGATAAAATAGGCGGTGAGAGGACAACACCTTTTTACTGCCAGTCAAACTACTGCAAGTGTAATTGAGCCTTTATGGTCAGGAAGATATCTTGCCGTCTCTACTTACTTTGATTTCACTGCATACTGTGTGCTTCTCCCAGTGTGCATTAGAAGCTTCAGCAAGTCTAATAGAGCCTTCCTCATTTCCTGGTGGGAGGACACCCAGCATTATCGCTTTTTCTCCCCACTTTGACTGTCACTGACCCATCCCTTTCATTCTTTAGATTTCTGTTCTTTTTTTATCTTCTGTTCTTTCATGTTTTGCGTCACATATGGGTGTTACCTAAGGAAATTTACATCCAAATGCAGCCTACCTAGCAATACCCATTCCTATAAACCAGTGTTTCTCAACCTTTTTTCAGTCGAGGCACCCTTTAAAATTATGGACAGTCCTGAGGCACCCTTTAAAATTATGGGCAGTCTCGAGGCACCCCATTCTAAAATGTTAAAAACTATTCTAATAGTTTTATAGAACTCAGCAACATCCACACATGTAGGACACCCAACATTAGAGGTGATTTATGCTTCCAAAGCAAAAACACTTTTGCACACTGGTACTGAGTAGTATTCCAATGTTTCTTTTCTCCCTCAGTTTTTCTCCATCACTGAGCTAATGTGACCCCAGCACTGATGGAGAGGGACAGGGAAGGGTCAAACTAGGATGCTGTGCAGGCAGCTGACATCCTCCTTATCAACTGATGATGTCATTGGTTGTCAGGATGCCGGCGGCTAGTAGGTCGTGATGGTGCACAATGAAAACCTAAGGCTTTGTGTAACTAAAAGGTAGGCTTGTTCCATCCACTTGTATACAAGTTTTGGGCAATTTTTAGACATTTTGCCAAGGCACCCCTGAAGAAGCCTGGGCACCCTGTTTGAGAAAGGCTGCTCTAGACTGCCAATCACCTATCAAGGTGCTTTGATAGTTATAAAACTCTACCCCAAAGCCAGCTCACTGCTTCCAAGAGGACACTTGAGAGGAGTACTGAGGCATGATATTGTGATGTTTTCAGGAAGCTATGTACAGCACCTTGCTAGCCCCTCCCACCAGCCATAACCTGCCTGCATTGCATAGAATAGCAAAGAGACCAGTTCCCTGGCTTTACATCCCCCAACATTTCTGAACAGTTGTGTATGTGCAAGCTGGCCTGGAATATATTTTTTTATTGTAAAACCCAATAAAAACATAATGAAATGAGCAGGCAGACCCCTCCCCCCATGACATCACTGGGTCTACAATAAGGTATGTAAGGACAACAGAAATATTTTATTTATGAAAATCATTACCATGTTGATGAATGGGGAATAGAGGAACCATAGAAAGCAAAATATGAACGTGTTAAACTTTAACTTTAAATCTGATGGTGACCCAGCAAGCATAAAGCTAGCAAAATGTACTTCCCAGTGGGAGATTATCTGTGAATTTTGGCTGCAGTGGATTCCATAAACCCTAAGAAAAAAGTAAACAGAATAGACTTCCTGAATTTAGCATAGCTGGGGTTTTTCCTGGGCTGCAATAGCAGCTCACCAACTGGTTTCACATGTTTCCTTGAATTGCTCTTTAAATACTTCCACAGAAGAAAGGTTGTTTCAGGGATATGGCTGATTGCCCTTTGCATAAACTATTTCTGTGGTTTCAAGTTCTTGATCCATAGTAATTATCCAGGCATCTGAAAGAGATACTCCATCGTAACTGCTGAAAAACATACTTGTCATCTCCAGCTAATGTTAGGTGGCAAAACACGTTAGAGCACACCTGTGATCATTTTCTTTAACTGGACAGTTTACCTAAATAAGAAAAAGCACACATGGGAGTTGGGATCAGATGCCCAGGCTTTGCCCATATAAAAGTCCCTGTTTTCGCCCCTGCATTTGGTGCTTTGCCAGCCTGAACAGGCAGTATGGTTCATTTCAAACCTGCATGGAGGCTTTCAAAGCTGACCTCCCCATCTGAAAATACTATAACTCAAGCTATCATGATGATCCATAGGCTTCATAACTTTCTCATTCCCTGACCTGAAAGTATGCAAATTCAGAGCTCTGATTTTCAGAATATGCATACCTGTTGCAGTCAGTGCCTGACAAAAGATTGAAACCAGCCAGGCATATAGTATTTCCAGGTGATCAGCAATGACACACTGCTTATTCCACTACAGTCAGGTCCATAAATATTGGGACATCGACACAATTCTAACATTTTTGGCTCTATACACCACCACAATGGATTTGAAATGAAACGAACAAGATGTGCTTTAACTGAAGACTGTCAGCTTTAATTTGAGGGTATTTACATCCAAATCAGGTGAACGGTGTAGGAATTACAACAGTTTGCATATGTGCCTCCCACTTGTTAAGGGACCAAAAGTAATAGGACAGATTAATAATCATAAATCAAACTTTCACTTTTTAATACTTCGTTGCAAATCCTTTGCAGTCAATTACAGCCTGAAGTCTGGAATGCATAGACATCACCAGACGCTGGGTTTCATGCCTGGTGATGCTCTGCCAGGCCTCTACTGCAACTGTCTTCAGTTCCTGCTTGTTCTTGGGGCATTTTCCCTTCAGTTTTGTCTTCAGCAAGTGAAATGCATGCTCAATCGGATTCAGGTCAGGTGACTGACTTGGCCAATGCATAACATTCCACTTCTTTCCCTTAAAAAACTCTTTGGTTGCTTTTGCAGTATGCTTTGGGTCATTATCCATCTGCACTGTGAAGCGGCGTCCAATGAGTTCTGAAGCATTTGGCTGAATATGAGCAGATAATATTGCCCGAAACACTTCAGAATTCATCCTGCTGCTTTTATCAGCAGTCACATCATCAATAAATACAAGAGAACCAGATCCATTGGCAGCCATACATGCCCACGCCATGACACTACCACCACCATGCTTCACCGATGAGGTGGTATGCTTAGGATCATGAGCAGTTCCTTTCCTTCTCCATACTCTTCTCTTCCCATCACTCTGGTACAAGTTGATCTTGGTCTCATCTGTCCATTGGATGTTGTTCCAGAACTGTGAAGGCTTTTTTAGAAGTCTTTTGGCAAACTCTAATCTGGCCTTACTGTTTTTGAGTCTCACCAATGGTTTACATTTTGTGGTGAACCCTCTGTATTCACTCTGGTGAAGTCTTCTCTTGATTGTTGACTTTAACACACATACACCTACCTCCTGGAGAGTGTTCTTGATCTGGCCAACTGTTGTGAAGGGTGTTTTCTTCACCAGGGAAAGAATTCTTCGGTCATCCACCACAGTTGTTTTCCGTGGTCTTCCAGGTCTTTTGGTGTTGCTGAGCTCACCGGTGCGTTCCTTCTTTTTAAGAATGTTCCAAACAGTTGTTTTGGCCACGCCTAATGTTTTTGCTATCTCTCTGATGGGTTTGTTTTGTTTTTTCAGCCTAATGATGGCTTGCTTCACTGATAGTGACAGCTCTTTGGATCTCATCTTGAGAGTTGACAGCAACAGATTCCAAATGCAAATAGCACACTTGAAATGAACTCTGGACCTTTTATCTGCTCATTGTAATTGGGATAATGAGGGAATAACACACACCTGGCCGTGGAACAGCTGAGAATTTAACTGTCCCATTACTTTTGGTCCCTTAACAAGTGGGAGGCACATATGCAAACTGTTCCTACACCGTTCACCTGATTTGGATGTAAATACCCTCAAATTAAAGCTGACAGTCTTCAGTTAAAGCACATCTTGTTCGTTTCATTTCAAATCCATTGTGGTGGTGTATAGAGCCAAAAATGTTAGAATTGTGTCGATGTCCCAATATTTATGGACCTGACTGTAGATACAATTTTCCCACACTGAGCAGGGATTGTTCTATTAACATCTAGAGCATGGCTTGTACTGGCCACACTGTTAGGCACTTAAAGTGAATGTTATGCATAAGACTTTTTCACTTTTTTTTAAAGAGTTATGAAGAACTGTCATGTTTTTACAGCTATTGTTCTGGAAACTAAGAACTGCAAGTGTGATAGCTGTAACTGCTCCAGTTGTGCCAAGATAGCTGTAACTTATGGCCCCAGTAGAATCAGCAGTGACTCGATCCAAATGACATCCTGCAGATTGTGGAAAGCTTTTTAATCCAAAAACTTGTGCAGATCATAACATATGAACATCAGGTAGGTGGAAAAAATCATATTGTGTCTAGCTCCAGCAGAATACAATACATATGATGAATGGAGGCTAAGGCATGAAAAAGATAGTAGGACTAACTACATAGTGCACTCCCCAGCTATGGAGTGAGGTAGGGACAAATTTTATTTAAAACAAGCAACAATGTGTATGTAGCATAATAACCATCCAGGACTCCATTAGAGAAATTTCTTATCACTTCTGATAATAATTTCACCAGACATGAATGAAGGAAAATCTGTAGCAGGGACACAGACAAATAATTTTTCAGGGATTTCAGCCTTCCCCTACTCTACCAAAGAAAAGTATTTTTATTTCTGTCTGTGTTACGAGTTCCCCTCACTTCCTGCCTAGTAAAATTTTTACAGGAAAGGAAGATGTGATAAATATATTTAACAGCCTTGAATTGCGTTCAGATCTAGCAAGGGGCTCTATCCCTTCCTCGCTCTATCCAAAACTAAGAAAAAAACGGCTGTATATACACTTTTATAGACACAACTCTTTTCAAAAGAGAATCTCCAGGAATGAGGGAATGGAAGCTAACCTACGTTCAGTCGTGTATAGGGGAATTTAAAAATAAAATTGAAATCTCTCCTAAACATGACTGATGTATGATAAAAACATAGGTTACTTCATGACACTGAGGAACATCTAAAGAGGAGTGAGCAGGTGATCCTGAGCAGCTGAAGGAGGGAGAGATCCATTCAGGGATAACGAGTGTATAAGGAGAGAAGCATTGTGGAGTACATAGGAGGTATCCAACATCCATTCCATGCTGCAGCAAATTCTAGCAGGTTCCATGTATGTGAACAAAAAGTGTATTAAGCCTGTCTGTTAGGCATGAAAGTGTATTAACCTCCCTGACGGTATTCCCGAGTGTAGCTCGGGGTAAAGTTTCAGTACCAAAAGCGGTAACCCCGAGCTACACTCGTGCTTACCATGCGGCGCTGCTTCGGCATCTGTTCCTCACTTACCTTGTCCTGCGCTCCCGCGATGTCCCTCCTGCAGTGATCCCGGCAATGTAATCCGGCGGATGCCGGCATCTGTCATCTGGGTTCTGTCCCCTGCAAGCGTCAGGACGTACGAGGGACGGAACGGCGGGAAAATTTAAAAAAGTGACATTCGCTAAATACACTAAAATCACATAGTAAAACATCACTGTATCAAACCATTTCACATATATTTTGTCCCTACTGCTTTGTCCTGTGCCCTGCCTGCATTTTTACTGTTCTTTCTGCCTGGAAACTTAGAAAAGTCCATGGCGTCCAAAAAGCGTCCCTTTAGGTCAAAATCGGTTATAGACCAGCTAGAGAACAGCGATAGTAAATTAGAACCACTTGCAGAATTGAGTGATAATGATTCGTGGGGAAATTGGTCATCAGACACTGAAAACGATTTTGCGACTTTGCTCAGTGATGTGCAAACTTGGCGCTCTATTTCAAATTTCAGTGGTTTGATTATATTATTGAATTAAATGTATTATTATTATTTTTTATGATTATTAAATTATAATTTATGATTTCGTGTTTAAAATTTTATCATACCCAGGATGTTTACTAGACTCTTGTTCGGACAGATTTCAGTGAGTTATTCCTAAAAATTACAGGCCTACAATAAAAAAAATACATATTTCCATGCAAAAAAATGTACCGCTTTGAGCACAGAAATATGGACATAATCAGTCCGCTAGGGATGTTAAGCCTATCTGTTAGGCTTGTAAGGAGGTGAGCGCACATCTTTAATGATTTAAGGATTCACGAAAAGTCACAATTGGTGTTTGGATCACGTCCTCACAAATTCCTTTTTTTGGACTATTATTTGAATAATGGGACTGATATATATTTTTTTTATTTTTATTTTATTCACTTCACATTTAACTTGATATTTATTTATCTATGGTATATTGTTTGATTTTTATGGATGTAATTTGAAGACATTAATTTATCAGTTGTTGTAGGAGATTGGGAGTGCAACATTTTTTTGTTCTATGGTTTTTTAACACAGTTTGAGTATGTGATTAATGTTAGCGATCCAGAGGAATTATTTTAGTGGCTTGCAAGTTACACACACATATTTTTTGGTTTATTTGACTCATTTACTTGCTGGTAGACATTATGGAGGTATTCACTTATCTAGAGAATAGACACTGAGGAACATCTAAAGAGGAGTGAGCAGGTGATCCTGAGCAGCTGAAGGAGGGAGAGATCCATTCAGGGATAACGAGTGTATAAGAAGAGAGGCATTGTGGAGTACATAGGAGGTATCCAACATCCATTCCATGCTGCAGCAAATTCTAGCAGGTTCCATGTATGTGAACAAAAAGTGTATTAAGCCTATCTGTTAGGCATGTAAGGAGGTGAGCGCACATCTTTAATGATTTAAGGATTCACGAAAAGTCACAATTGGTGTGTTTGGATCACGTCATCACAAATTCCTTTTTTTGGACTATTTGAATAATGGGACTGATTTTTATATTTTTTTTATTTTTATTTGATTCACATCACATTTAACTTGATATTTATTTATCTATGGTATATTGTTTGATTTTTATGGATATAATTTGAAGTCATTAATTTATTAGTTGTTGTAGGAGATTAGGAGCGCAGCATTTTTTTAGTTTTATTGTTTTTTAACACAGTTTGAGTATGTGATTAATGTAAGCAATCCAGAGGAATTATTTTAGTGGCTCGCAAGTTACGCACACATATTTTATAGGTTCACTTCAGTTTAGCAAATCCCCCGAGTAGGTACCTCTATACTGGCAAGCTAGATGTTCCTCTTATTAATGACAACAGTGAAATACACTTCATATTATTAACAACAACATATTTATATATTGATGTTATTATTACTAGTATTATTGTTATTAATACATTTAATTGGTTTTTAAATTATTAATATATTTTATTATAATAAGTTATTTATCAATAGCTACAGTGACATTCTGTAGCTCAGGTTAGGGGAGGAACTGGTTATTCTTTTGTTATAATATGCAGTTTACTACTTGTGTACCGTATATCATAGTAGGACATTCGGACATGTCTTTTAACTACTAAATCTTTTGCAGTGTTTTTCATTGCAGCACACGGGCAGCACAGTGGCTAAATGGTTAACACTTCCACCTGGCAGTACTAGGGTTGTTGGTTCAAATCCCAACCACGGAACCACCTGCCTAGAGTTTGCGTTTTCTCCCTGTGCCTTTGTCAGTTTCCTCCGGGCACTCCAGTTTCCTCTCACACTCCAAAGACATGCTGGTAGGTTAACTGGATCATGTCTAAACTGGCCCTAGTATGTGCATGTATGAATGTAAGTTAGAGACCTTAGATTGTATGCCTCTTGTGGGTTATGGACTGATATGAATGTGTAGTATGTGTGTGTGTATGTATATATATATATAATGCCACGTAAATTGACAGCACTATATAAGTACCTGAAATAAAATAAATAAATTGCCAGCATAAAGGCAACATTCTTGAGATATTCAAGTGTCATAGCACACAATCAAAATTTCAGAGTTTTAAGCGCCGTTTTGAAAATATCCCTGAATTAAGCTCTTTCATGAGCCAGAAGCTTTTGAGACCCATTGCTCAAGCACTGAATGAGTTAAACTTTCGGGTAACAAAGCTGTTTTCTAAACTGGAACTGCTGGCTCCAGTCGCCCTTGTTCTAAAAATACATACGGATGGTTTCCAGATGAATGTATAGCACGTGCAGAGCATAACATTATAGGGTGGTAAGTATAGAAACTACTTTTGTGTCACCTATCAGTCTTTTATTCTGCTTCATCACATACAAGCAACACCGTGTGGATAGAGTTTAAAGCTTACAGCCTTTTATTTTCTGGTTGTGAATATATTGTTTATTACACAGCATCACATCTTTGATCGGATGGGAACAGCCACTATAGCAACAGTATCATTCTACAGTATTTACAGAGGCTTGCTTCTACTCATTCCAGAAATATCAATGCAGCATTAAAAAAAAAAAAAAAAACGCACTTTTCAGTATTGCTAATAACATCCATTCAAAATAAAGTAGTTATAATCTTCATTGTAGTAGCTGCTTAGGAGCAGTAGCTAGCTAAGGATTCTGGGAAATTCAGTACTTCAGCTGTAGGAGTGTCAAAGGCCTAACCCATGTAAACATATCCGAGCGGTTATCAGAATCTGGTTTATTAACTTTGTGAAATGTATAGAAACTGTGAACCAAAATGTGAACTGCTTTATTCATGTTCCTTCCAGAAAAAGTCTATGCATAGCTCTTGCTCATAGTAGAACACTGTTTATGATAGCCATTAAAGGAAACCAATACAGAAGGCACTATTGTTGACTTTCATCGGAAAAATGCTAATTGCTTGGCTGACTCTGGCTTCATTACATTCAGGAACTCTGCCCTGGAACAAGAAAAGTATACAGAAATTCTGAAAGTGCCAAAGCCATTAGGTCAAGAAGACATTTTATTATTATTATACAGGATTTATATAGTGCCAACAGTTTACACGGCACTTTACAACGCAAGATATCCTGTGATCTTATATTTTCAGATGCAGAGATCAGCAATGGCAATTTTATAGTACAGGTTTCCTTTAGGGCCCATTTAGACAGTTGCTTTGTGCATGCAGCAATACACATATTACATGGGTGGCTGCACCATTAATTTAGCATGACATCCGAAAGGCAATACACCTGCGTAGTAACATGCCACAGTGCATAATAGTGAATTGTGTTGCCAAAAATGGTGCATGCCTGCTTTTTGGAACTTTGGGGTGCGTTGATAGCTCATTCATTTCAAAGGGCTGAGTTAACTCAACGCATGTTATTGCACTGCAGAAATGTAAATGGGCACTTAAACTATGGAAGATATGTAGATAAGACATTTGCAGCTTTTTTTTTTCAAAAAGGCAATACAAAGTCAATAATTCCATTGAAACCATTATGAACTCACCTTTTACTAAACATAAGTTTACATTTGATTGACTGATATGGGTTACTGCATTGCATTCGGCCACTATGGCATGACTGCGTCTTACTCATAGATGGTAGTATTCCAGGGCAGAAGAAGTTCCCCCCAGTATTCTCAATCTCTGTTTAGTTCTGGTGCATACAGCCTAGGACAGTCCAGGGATAAGTACAATCTCCCATTTACAGAAAGACAGACAAAAAAAGAAAAGTTCCAACATTCTATACATAGCATCTTTTCTATATAAATATAAATACACACACATATATATAAAATCCAGGATGAGGTTAGTGATCAGTCCAGTGAATATATGCAGCAACAACCACAGTGAGTCACAGAGGCCTGTTGGCCCTTAGAACATGGATACATTCTCATAGGTTTGCCTAGATGTGGGACAGAGGAATTGAAAAGGATGCCTTTTGTAATGTCCATGGAGAAGCGTTACTAGAATTCTACACAATGGTTGCTTGCTCATGCAGGGTAACTGTTCACTGTTCTTCTTCCAGAAAGTCTCTCTAAACACAGGGATTAATAACTGTCTCTAAAATAAGCACGTTTTCTCACATTTCAAAACAAGGCACATTCACGTGTTCGGGTCAATGTCCTAAAACTAACTTTAATCACCAACCAAAGAATGACTTCATTTTTCCAAATCCGGGTTGCTCATTAGGATCATCTGTTTTCAAGGTGGATGTCTGGTGGGACTGATGTTAAGGATGTTGGTTGGCTGATGGATCCGCCAACCCGCGTGCTTGGTGTGTTTGTAGTTTTGGTGCTTTTCATGCCCAGTTCCCTCTCTGTTCTTGAACGCCTGTTACATTATAAATAGAGTAAAACAATGCATCAGAATATATATAGGAAATCGTATATGTGGTGTTTTCACACATTACAATGAAACAAAGAAATTTACTAAATATTATGAAGAATTTGAAAAATAAAATCCTGTAATACAGTTTAGAAATCATTACTTTTTTTTTTTTTAAATGCACATTATAAAAAGACATCTGTACTAGAAATAACCAATTTAAGGACTTGCACACACAGATGTTTCTAGAATCATACACTTCTGGCTTCGTTGGATGCAGTGGCACCCCTAGGCAGGTGCGGGGGGTGCGCGCCGCACTGAGCGACACCTACCGCATGGGGTCACACCGGACCCGCGCCACGAAAAGGTAAATTGTAAAGCAAGCTGACGATCCCGCAGGATGGATTGGATCTGCGGATTGAACATAATGGATCGGACTCAAATCCATTATGCTCAATCCGTAGATCCGATCCATCCTGCGGGATCGTCGGCTTGCTTTACAACTTACCTTTTTTGTGGTGCTGGTCCAGTGTCACCTCGTATAGGTTGAATGCCGACAATCCCCGCAGGATGGATCGGATCTGCAGATTGAGCATAATGGATCGGAGTCAGATCCATTATCTTCCCCAATCCTCAGATCTGATTCATCCTGCGGGGAATGTTGGCATGCAACCTATACGGGGTGACACCAGACCCGCTCCTCGAAAAGGTAAGTTGTAAAGCAAGCCGATGATCCCCGCAGGATTGATCGGACCTGCGGATTGGGAAGCATTATGCTCAATCTGCAGATCCGATCCATTCTGCAGGGATCCTCGGAGGGGGTGTCACAAAGTGTTATCGAACCGGGTGACAAGAACCCTAGGGACGCCCCTGGGTGGATAAAAGTGTATACCTAAAGGAAAGCAGACCTCTTTCATGGATTCTGGTGTCAATACTCATTAATACTTAGAATGGGCACCCTGATCGGTGTGTATGGATACGCGGACCCACAAGCTGCTTTCTGCTTTCAACACAGCTTCAGGGACAGCATGCTTACTTTCTGATTTATATATCCCACTAACTTTCAAGTACCATTGTAACAAGGTGATAAATGTTATTCATTTAGGCTTGGTTCACATATATGCATTTCATGCTTTCTCCAGTGCTTTTTGCAGTTCCTGTTGCGTTTTTCTGCATGCTGTTTTGATGCCTTTTTACCGCGTTTTGTTCATCTTTTTTTTTTTGGTAAAGTCGAATTTTTTTTTGTTGCTGGGCAGAATAAATATTCAAAACTTGGCAAACTCTATTGTACCAAAAATGCTGCTTTTTCCTTTTAAAAAAAAGTCCCTGGTCCTTTCCAAAAACATAGCAGCTCAAAAAACCATAGATGTGAACATGTTCTATAGTGAACTGAGTCTTAACCTGTCAGTAGTCATAAAGTTAAGACTAATCAATGTAGTTACAATGTTGCAGTCTAATCGCTGGGAGGAGACTAAGGGAATGTTTTCCCCTGCCTGCAGCAGATAACACCAAGCCTCTAAGTAGAGCCCAAGGATTACTTTTAGCAATAACATTATTTATTTAAAAAGGATTCTGTTGATGCACTGTATATTGTGACCTGACAGTAATGAACTAATGCAGACTTGTACAGATACTAAGAAGTCCACTTTAAGATCAACACAAAATAGGCAGTCTGCAACTTTTAATGAGATTTCATAGCTGTAGTGTTTTTTTTTTTTATGGTAATATATAATTAATGCTCTTAAAACCTGTGGATTATTTTATTTGTGAAATAATTACCTGTTATACATCTTGAGGGTAATAAGCACCAGTGAAAATATAATAATTACACCAACCACAATAGCAGCAACTATCGCCCCAGCACCTGAAAGATACATAGAAACAAACCAAGTAAGCAGATTACATCCTTATTAATAATGAGTTCTTTTAAATGAAACAGTTAATAATTTAGGTATATGGTTAGCTGTAACACTGGGAAAGAATTAGGAGATTATTTGTATTATCTTATTTTTTTTCAAAAAATATGCTACCCAATCTCTTTCCAATTACATAGTTACATGCATGGGCTGTACACACCAACAAAGCTGAGTTTGGCAGGTATGCAGGGCTGGGCGCACAGACTCCAACGCAGAGCCTGTGCGCTCCTCCCTGTATACCTATCAAACTAGGCTGTGTTGGTGAGTGTGTACATCTGATATGTGTCCATTCACTAAAGGGCTCTTCACTTGTAGGAAGCTGAGTACCCAATTGAATGAGCCCTTAAAATATAATTACAAACCATTATTTCCCCTTACCGTTTATTTCTTGTGACAACTGTAATCATTTAAATTTCCTATTATTTTCTGTCCTGCTAACAGTTGCCATCAGGACAAAGAGAGGTGGGACGATTATGCCTAGTAGGGATAGACAAAGCAATAAAATCCTCACCTAATCCTTACACTTTCAAGCCAAAAAAACCCAACACATTTTAACGGAATGTTTTGATTGCCTGGCTTAGAAGATCAGCTAATCAGTATAACTCACAGCTTCAGAAAGTGAGATACAATTGTAAGCAGGGAAGTGCCTTGTCATCCTAGGCTATGGGGCTGTGTGTTTCTATTGATGCACACAGTGTATGGAGACACAAATTTAGTCTCTAAATTGAAGGAAAGCTCCATAGGATGCTACAAGAGAAAGGAGACACCCTGAAACAGGACAATTGGGGCAGCAATCATGGCATCAGATTAAAATGAACATAGGCAAGGATTAAAAGATGAAGAAGCTACATGAGTAAGCTAAGTGAGTAAACCAACTGCTGAAAGTGCCTGTAAAACTGAGGATTTGATATCACTTTAAGTCTTTATTTTACATAGTTTTGCAGACACTGCTCAAAAAAATTAAAGGAACACTTTGAAAACACATCAGATCTCAATGGGGAAAAATATCATGCTGGATATCTATACTGGTATGGACTGAGTAATGTGTTAGGAATGTAAGGATGCCCCATCATTTGATGGAAATGATAATTATCAACCTACAGAGGACTGAATTCAAAGACACCCCAAAAATCAAGTGAAACAATTATGCAGCAGGCTAGTCCATTTTGCTGAAATTTCATTGCAGCAACTCAAAATGGTACTCAGTAGTTTGTATGACCCCCACGTGCTTGTATGCATGCCTGAAAATGTTGCTCCTAATGAGATGACGGATGGTGTCTTGGGGTATTTCCTCCCAGATCTGGACCAGGGCATCACTGAGATCCTGGACAGTCTGAGGAGCAACCTGGCGGCATTGGATGGACTGAAACATGATATACCAGACGTGTTCTATTGGATTTAGGTCAGGCCAATGTGGGGGCCATTCAATGGTATCAATTCCTTCATCCTCCAGGAACTGCCTGCATACTCTTGCCACATGTGGCTGTGCATCAGGAGGAACCCAGGACCTACTGCACCAGCGTAGGAGCTGATATGGGTCCAAGGATTTCATCCCAATACCTAATGGCAGTCAAGGTGCCATTGTCTAGCCTGTAGAGGTCTGTGCGTCTCTCCATAGATATGCCTCCACATACCATCACTGACCCACCACCAAAACAGTCATGCTGAATGATATTACAGACCCTTTCACGTCTGTCACATGTGCTCAGGGTGAACCTGATCTCATCTGTGAAAAGCACAGGTCGCCAGTGGCAGACCTGCCAATTCTGGTGTCCAATGGCAAATGCCAATCGAGCTTTATGGTGCTGGGCAGTGTGCACAGGGCCCACTAGAGGTCGTCGGGCCCTCAGTCCACCCTCATGAAGTCTGTTTCTGATTGTTTGGTTAGAGACATTCACACCAGTGGCCTGCTGGAGGTAATTTTGTAGGGCTCTGGCAGTGCTCATCCTGTTCCTCCTTGCACAGAGGAGCAGATACCGGTCCTGCTGACAAGTTAAGGACTTTCTATGGCCCTGTCCAGCTCTCCTAGAATAACTGTCTGTCTCCTGGAATTTCCTCCATGCTCTTGAGACTGAGCTGGGAGACACAGCAAACCTTCTGGCATGCTGTGCCATCCTGGCGGAGTTGGACTGCCTGTGCAACCTTTGTAGGGTTCAGGTATTGCCTCATGCTACCAGTAGTGACACTGACCCTAGCCAAATGCAAAACTTGTGAAAAACAGTCAGAAAAGATGAGTAGGGAAAAAAAGGTCATTGGCCTCCACCTGTAAAACCATTCCTGTTTTGGGGGTCATCTCATTGTTGCCCATCTAGTGCACCTGTTGTTAATTTCATTTACACCAAAACAGCTGAAACTGATTAAAAATCCCCTCTGCTACTTAACTGACAAGATCAATAGCCCATGAGTTTAATTTACTTTATGCTATACTCTGATTAAAAAGTGTTCCTTTAATTTTTTGGAGCAGTGTAGTTGGCAAGGTTGAATAAAGGCTTCAAGTTCAACCTGTGTGGGTGTGTATCTAGGTCTCTATCAAATCCCGTATCCCTGTATATTACCTTTGCTAAGATGTCCATCAAGAGTATTTTGAAATTATTGGCACTTCCCACTGCCACCTCCATTTTTGGACCGCTCTGACAATAAAAAACCCCCTACACAATTTCAGGTTGAACCACTTCTCCAATTTTACTGAGTGGCCACATGTCTTCTTAAGTTCCCTGAGACTGAATAGTTTCCTCCCTATGCTAGAATCGCCATTGAGATATTTGTATATCGCTATCATATCTCTTCTCAAGTATTTCTTCTCCAGGGAGAATAGGTTTAATGCTTGTAGTCGTTCCTCATAACTGAGGTCCTCCAGTACCATTATTAGCTTTGTTGCCCCTCTCTGGACTCTCTCCAGTTCCGG
Source organism: Staurois parvus (assembly GCF_062004578.1). Taxonomy (NCBI): domain Eukaryota; kingdom Metazoa; phylum Chordata; class Amphibia; order Anura; family Ranidae; genus Staurois; species Staurois parvus. Next base: position 2,580,511 of record NW_028319936.1, on the reverse strand, counting down.
CATATCCTTCCTGAGGACTGGTGACCAAAACTGGATGGCATACTCAATGTGTGGCTGAACCAGAGTTTTATAAAGTGGTAGAATTATAGTTTTATTTCTTGAGTAAATACAGTATGCAAAGTGGTACGTTAATAGTAAGCATTTTCACAAAGTCTATTTGAAACATTGTAACAACAAAACTGGCATCATGCCAAACTAACAATTACTGATTATACTCACTTTGATAAAGAATCTGTTCTTGTGACTTGGTTGTTATATTTCTTGGCGATAGCGTTGTATTCAATAGTTGAGGTGTCGTTGCCATGACAACTGTTTAAAAAAGAAAAGATAACATTGAATTAACCAGCAATCAAATAAAGTGTTGGCTTTACAGCGGTGAATGACTAACTTCATTGGAAAAAGATTATTGGCCTTCTTGTTTATTATCATTTTTGGCAGAATAATAACTGTATTACAATACCAATTAATGGTGTGAACCCTAATAAGGGTTCTAAGCAAAAACCAGCATGGTCTAGCTATGCAACCCATAGGTCAGAGCCCCAAATATTCTTTGTTATGTTCCCATAGTATGGATTTAACAACATCCTGTTAAGATAGACATAAATTATATATGGAACCTCCATACAGAAAAGAATGAACACCTATGCTGTGTGGTTTCATCTACCCCATGCTATAGAAAAATATACCCAACATTTGCTTCAGGAATGCCCAGGTTTACCAAATCATTGTCTTTGTTGTATTAATAGGGTTATCTTCCAAGAGATATAAATGTCTATAGAATTGATTTAATAAAGGAGAGAATAAAATTCACTTTGTAGAATGTGTTGTTTACTGTAAAAAATGGAACAGCTTTTACTTCAATCATCAGAACACATGCAGGCTAAATCCTATTTTATTTCCCTTGCATATGAGTAAATATTCAAAAAGAATACAACATTTAGTATTCCTTTAGTAACTTCAAATTAGAAAACTCAGTACCTTCTTCAGAAACAATAAGCTCCTCCACATTATACATTGTAGCCTTGGACTAAAAATAATTTACTGGTTTTAAAGCTGAACTATAGTTATGTAAAAATGCCATGTAATGCAGCTGGACTATTGTTTATATATATATACAGTATATATAATGTCCCCCTGTAAATTCTTTACCTTTTAATTGCTTTGTTTTCTATGGAAGAATTGCGTCCTGTCAAGATGTGGTTACAAAGTGGTAATACAGGCACTAATCTGGGGGACAGATTTAGGAGACCATGCTCCACCCACTACACACACTGTACATGTAATCAAAGGTTGAGGCATGTCGTGGCTGACATGTTCTATCTGATAGGAGCTGTTGTACACCATGGCCACCATTATTCCCTGCTGTACTACATGGACTATCAATAGGAAAACTTCCAAGTGATTTCACATATGAAATCTTTAGAATTCACAGATAAATAATTTCACACTAAAATCAGGCATATGAAAATATAACAAAATATATTAGGATGGTTAGAGATCAGCTTCAAGATAAATACATTTTTAGTATATGGAGTATTTGTTTGTTAGTCCTCTTTAAATCTTTTTTCTGCTTCTTGATTCCCCTTTTACCTTTTTACAACTTATGCCCAAGAGCTCTAATGCCATAGTCAACATATTGAAGCACAGTCCAGGAATTCTCATTATTGCCAACCCTCATAGGCCCTGCTTGGCTCAATGTAATTATTCACAATTATTCAATCTAGAAGATCATTGAGGTAGCTGAAAGTAGTCACTCTAGTAGACGATGCTACATACAGTGAATGTTGTCATCTTCCCCTGCACACTGAACACTGAATGTTACTTGTCCCACGTGCAAAGGGGAAGATGCTTGAGCAGAACTTAGAAGATCATGGCTATCACTGTATGTAACATGGGCTACTAGAGTTGTTTTTAGCATCCCCAGTGGCCCTCTAGATATATGATATGGAGAAATATATCATGCTAATCTGGACCAATGTTCCTCTTTAACAGAATAGTTAACAATTGAAACTAAAGGCTTCACAAGAGATCAATTTTAATCTTATGACCAGAGATTTGCACATTTTAGAATGCCTAAACCAGCCTTTTTCAACCAAGATGCCCAGGCATTCTGGGGTGCCTTGAGGTTTCTTCAGGGGTGCCTTGGTAAAATGTAAAATAAATGCCCAAAAATTGTATACAAGCCAGCGGGTGGAAAAAGCCTGCTTTTTTGTTAAAGCCACACGTTTTCAATGTGCACCATTACGGAGGATGTCAGTTGCCTGCACAGCATCCTAGTTTGACCCTCCTCTGCCCTTCTCCGTCAGTGCTGGGGTCACATTAGCTCAGTGATGGAGAAAAACTGAGGGAGAAGAGAAACATTGGAATATTAGTCAGTAGGAGTGGGCAAAAGTGTATTTAATTTGGATGAATATAACACCTCTAACATTGGGTGTCCTACATGGACATACATGTGGATGTTGCTGTGTTATATAAAACTATCAGGATACTTTTTTACATTTTAGAATGGGGTACCTCAAGACTGCCATGATATTAAAGGGTGTCTCAGGACTGTCCATAATTTTAAAGGGGGCCTTGACTGCAAAAAAGGTTGAGAAACTGCCCTCCATACCTGAGGATCACATAGTTCACATCTTGTTACACTTTCTACAAGTAATTATACATTTGTGGCACAGTAATTAGAAAGGGAAGAGAAGGGGAACACAACAAAAGAGGTTCCAATCTATCTGGAGAACTGAGACACTTTGGGGGCACCAGTGAGCTGCTAGTTCTGATGTGGTCTGCAGAGCTGGAGGTTCACATACACAACACAGCCGTGGCCTGGGGCTCCGTGATTATGAGGGGTGGCACACAGCCAAAAACACTCTATATTATTGTCAGTAATTTTTATTTATTATAGATGTTTATATTGTGCCGACAACAGTAATGCATTCTTGTGTATAATAATAGCTTCCTGACTACTAGAATGTTTGTCTGGTAGAGCAATCCTACAGGCTTCTCTACTTTCCGTAGTTGGAATACTGTACACTGTACTTACAGTTTACTGCATGCACAGTGCTGGAACCAAAATGGTGAGACTGCTTGTGCTACCCCTTTAAGTTGTCAGTTCTACACAGAATAGTCATCCTGCCTCGTTCAGGTTCTCAGCCTAGGTGAGCGTGTACATCCAAAGGCTAGGCCAATGGAAAATAAAGCACTTTTCTGTTCTTCTGTGCTTCTATATATTAGAAATAGATAGATTGATTTTTTTAAAGTAAATATATACACACTCACCGGTCACTTTATTAGGTACACCTGTTCAGTTGCTTGGTAACACAAATTTGGTAATCAGCCAATCACATGGCAACAACACAATGCATTTAGGCATCTAGACATGGTGAAGACAACTTGCTGAAGTTCAAACCGAGCATCAGAATAGGGAAGAAAGGGGATGTAAGTGACTTTTATATGTGGCATGGTTGTTGGTGCCAGACAGGCTGCTCTGAGTATTTTAAAAACTGCTGATCTACTGGGATTTTCATGCACAATCATCTCTAGGGTTTACAGAGAATGGTGTGAAAAAGAGAAAATATCTAGTGAGTGGCAATTGTGTGGACGAAAATGCCTTGCTGTGTAAGAGGTCAGAGGAGAATGGGCAGACTGGCTGCTGCGACATTCAGATGGTAGGGTCAAAATTTGGCATATACAACATGAAAGCATGGATCCATCCTGCCTTGTATCAACGATCTAGGCTGGCAGTGGTGGTGTAATGGTTTGGGGGGGATATTTTCTTAGCACTAGTAAGGTGTACCTTATAAAGTTGCCAATGAGTGTATATGTACACTGAATATAATATATATATATATATATATTATATTCAGTGTACATATACACTCATTGGCAACTTTATAAGGTACATCTTACTAGTGCTAAGAAAATAAATATATATATATATATATATATATATTATAACTATATTTACAAAATAGAGGAATATAATATATTAATATACTGTATTTTCCAATATTTATATGAATATTTTTCAGATACAATTACAAGTCAAAATTGTGTATTTTGTTAAAATTGTGTACGCTCTACAGAAGATAAATGAAAGATGTACCATTTGGAACTGTTCTGATTGCCCAGTATGACCAATCAGAACCCTTGCTTCATTTTTTAGACCTGGACTGCACACACTCTAGGTCTGATTTTAAAAATTGGAGCAAAGAAAAAAAGAGTTGCTCCCATAGCAGACAATCAAGGATTTTTTTTTTTTTGCAAAGATTAAACATTTTACCTGGTAAGTTCTTATTGGCATTTATTCTTTCTACCTGTGTTTCAGTTTTCATAAATCAACTCTTCTGTGTCCAATACACTTTAAACATTAGAATCTCAATTCAATAAAAGTGGCATCTTTCCTTTATGGACAACAATATAGTGAATCAAATGACAATAGCAATCAATGGCTATTTCAGAAGATAGTGCAATATGAGAAAGATACAGTGCATGATATTTTTAGTTCCCATTTCAGAACAAAGCAGCATTTAAATAACAACTATTGTATTGATATTCTTTGAGTAAATTTAGCGCTAGGGGCCGAAAAAAACTAGACAAAAGAAAAATTAGAACAACATGTGGAGTTTATGCTTATAGCAACCAATTAAAAGTCTTAATTTTTTTTATTTTATATACTTTTTTTGCTACATGCACACAATGCCTGTTTACAAATAAATGGCTAAAACGCAAAAAAAGAGTTCCAAGATCTACTGACTGCTAAGTAATCTCAGGAAAACAAAGAAATGGAACCAAACCAAAATATTAAGGTAGAATTAAACAGGAAATTTTTTTTTAAAAAACTGCTGCAAAGTACACAAAGAAAGTCTCCTGCTTCTTCTGGCTTCTAGCAGGATTTTATATAGTGTAAACGTCCCCAACTCATCACTGCAGAGTTTCATTGTCACTGAGCGCCCAGTCACTAATGAAAGTATAGAAACAGGACAGGGAGAAGCAGTTGGATGGATAAAGAGATGACTTGCCATTGATAGAAAAGCACAAACTCACTTGTAAAGCTGGCCATACACATGTAGATTGTCGTCCGAGAATATTCGTAAGAAAAGTCGTACGAAAATTCTTTGAACATTCGATCAATGGACGAATGTTGTTCGAAAATTGTCTTTTGCTTTTTTTAACGGTCGACTTTAAAATGAATGTAATTTCTGAACGATAACCACATATACTGGCCAAAAATTTGTTTGATCAAGAAAAGCTTTCCTTCCTGCCCCTTAGAATTTTCCTGTCACTGCGGTTGAAAACAAACGTCAATCTGACCCCCACAAATGATTAGAAAATCAAACGAATATTTTTGAAACAAAAATTATTGAACGAAGAGCTATACGTGTATGGCCAGCTTTAGTCTGCCCTAATTTGCAATGCCACGTACTACCACACCCTCCCTCCCCACCAGAGTTCAATACAGATTTGAAAGAAAATTGACCCATAACAATTATAGTTTCCTTTTTAACAAAAATGCTAGAAATGTTAAAATTTTGAATGCAGAGATTTCTTTATCCACTAGAGGGCTACATACTCTTGTACTCTAAAATGAGACCACCAGCTTGTAGTGCTTATGGAACTATATACATTCAAACTTGAAGAAGTTATTAAAGAAAAAAAAATCTTATTTTTTTCCCCCAAACAAAAAGTTCCTGTAAAGTAAGAGTTTATATTTGAGTTGCCCAGCACCCCTTCATGGAAACTTCACTCTGCAGGAGAGATAAGCTGTCCAGAGAATCTTTACATCCAACATACTTCTGGAAGTGTCAGATGCCTGTGCCCCCCTCCCCCCCCCCCAATGTATCAATGTATGTTGGATGTAAAGATCTCTTTTCTTTTATAGGAGCTTCTTGTTTAGATTTATTTCCAGTGATAGGGTTGTTTTAAAGCTGAGCTCCAGATATAATTTTTATTGCATATTATTGGTCCAGTGTGTAAGTATGCATAGGTCCTACCTGTGGGACCACTGTGAAAACAGCTGGGTTTTTTTCAGGGGGAACGCATGGGAACGCAGTTCCGGCACCTCCAGCACTGAACGTATGTAATGGCAAGAGGTGTTGGGGTGTGCTGGAGGGTCTATTGATGCTGGCTGTTGGGGAATCTATTGTCACTGGAGGGAATCTATTTTTGCTTGGTGATTTATTGTTGCTGATGGGGAATGTATTGTTGCTGGAGGGAATCTATTTTTCCATGGAGGTCTATTATTGCTGGAAGAGATCTACTGTTGAGGGAGGAGTCTATTGTAGCTGGCTGCTGAAGAGTATATGGAGGCTGGCTGCTGGGAGATCTGTTGTAGCTGCTGGGGGTCTATTGTTGTTGGGGTGGTATTTTGCTGCTTGGAGGGTTTATTGCTGCTGGCTGCAGGGGATCTATTTTTCTTGTTATCATTAACAAATTCCATACAAAATTATACTTGGCTGTGTATTCCCTAGGAATGCTCTATAAGGAGCGATACTGGGAGGTGGGTAGAGTTGGAACTAAGGACTGTGCTTGAGGGTGGAGACAATAAGTGATTCAGAAGAGGGTAGTTCCTGCACCAAAAGCCCTGGAAAACAGAATATCACTGTAGTAGTCACTGCTGCTACACTGGTCGCCGCTGTCTTCTGGGTCCTGTACTAAGCAACTTCCCTGCTGCATTATACCAGCTAGGCTTGAGTGCCATTCACAGAACGCCTTGCTTTTTTCTCATTAAGTACAAGGTGTTCACTGATTCGATGAGGTGGTAACAGCCTACCTCTCCACCTTGTCCAATCAGAGAACACGTTGCATTAAGAAGAATGCACAACATTTTATGCATGGTGCCATTATGAAGAATATGAAGTGAGTGACCCCCTGTGGTTGCTGCGCAGCAGGACAGCTATTTAGCACAAGACCAAGGAGACAGTGGCAACTACTACAGTGACTCTCCTCTTTCACAGCGGTCCCACAGGTAGGACTTATGCATATTATTATTATTAATATTATACAGTATTTATAAAGCGCCAATAGTTCGCTCAGCGCTGTACATTACAAAGGGGGACAGAACATGTGACAGAACAATACCAATACAATGCAAAACGTGAGGGGATCGAGGGCCCTGCTCTTTTGAGCTTACAATCTAGGAGGGAGGGGATGGTGGCACAGGAGGAGATAGCTGTGGGGGATGGGGTGGTAGGAAGAGTGGAGGAGGTTGGCAAGTTAGCAGGGGGTCGGGTAGGCTTCCCTGAAGAGGTGGGTTTTCAGGGTGCGCCTAAAACAGAGGAGAGTAGGTGATAATCTGATGGGCTGGGGCAGGGAGTTCCAGAGGATGGGTGACACCCTGGAGAAGTCCTGGAGGTGGGCATGGGAGGAGGAGACCAGGGAACTAGAGAGAAGGAGGTCTTGTGAGGAGCAGAGTGTGCGTGCTGGGCGGTACTTGGATATTAGGTCAGTGATGTAGTTCAGGGCAGTATGGTGGACGGCTTTGTACGTCAGTGTTAGGATTTTAAATTTGATCCGTTGCGCATTCGGAATCCAGTGGAAGGATTGGCAGAGGGGGGTGGCGGAAATGGAGCGGTTGGAAAGGTGAATGAGTCTGGCAGCCGTATTCAGGATCGACTGAAGCAGGGATAGCCAGCGGCGAGGCAGGCCAGTGAGGAGGGAGTTGCAGTAGTCGAGTCGTGATATGATGAGGGAGTGGATGAGCTGTTTAGTGGTTTCTGGGGTTAGGAACATGCGTATTTTGGCGATGTTGCGGAGGTGGAGTCTGCACGAGCTTGTTAAAGATTGGACTTGGGGCTGGAAGGATAGGTTGGAGTCCAGAATGACACCAAGTACTCTGGCCTGCGGGGCGGGTTTGATGGTAGCGTTGTTGGATGTGATGGAGAAGTCAATGGGGGCTGGGGGGAAGACAAGAAACTCTGTTTTGGAGAGGTTCAGTTTAAGGAAGTGGAGTGACATCCAGTCTGATATGTCGCTCAGTAGGTGTGTGACTCGGGCGGAGACTGAGGTGGTGAGGTGGGGGGTTGAGAGATAGATTTGTGTGTCGTCGGCATATAGGTGGTAGTTGAAGCCGTGAGAGTGTATGAGTTGGCCAAGGGAGGAGGTGTAGATGGAGAAGAGAAGGGGCCCGAGGACGGAGCCTTGAGGGACCCCAACAGAGAGGGGGAGTGAGGGGGAGGTGGTAGCATTATAGGTAATGCTGAAAGAGCGTTGTGACAGGTAGGATGAGAGCCAGGAGAGAGCAGAATCTCTGAGTCCAAGGGAGTGTAGTTTTTTGAGGAGAAGGGGGTGGTCGACTGTGTCGAAGGCCGCATAGAGGTCAAGGAGTAGGAGCACTGAATAGCGGCTATTAGCTTTGGCAGTTAGCAGGTCTTTGGAGAGTTTGAGTAAGGCAGTTTCGGTGGAGTGTAGGGGACGGAAGCCAGACTGTAGGGGATCGAGGAGGTTGTTGTCGTTGAGGTGAGAGCTTAGGCGGGTGTAGACTAGGCGCTCGAGGAGTTTGGATGTAAATGGGAGCAGGGATATGGGTCTGAGGTTGTACGGGTCATTGGGGTCCAGGGAGGGCTTTTTAAGTATGGTCGTGATGTGTGCATGTTTCAGAGGGTAGGGGAAAGTGCCGGAGGAGAGGGAGAGATTAAAGATGTGGGTGAGGGAGCGTAGGATGGAGGGGGAGGGAGGTCGTAGGAGTTGTGAGGGGATAGGGTCGAGGGGGCAGGTTAACATTTAATCCAAGCTGAACCAATACTATGATCAAATCCATACCTGGAGCTCAGCTTTACCTGTTTCTAAAATATAATATGGATATGGATAAGTCTTCTTTTTTTAAAGAAATCTGCTCTAAGAGGCTGCCATTGCTGACCTCCTTATGGCATTATGAGAATGCCAGTTGTCTGATATTCTTTGGCCTGAACACATTCTAAATCACAAACCCAGAAAAAAAATGCAGCTTAGTGAGGTTAGAGGACAGTCAGAATGATTGATCTGCAAACTTTTTGTGAGTCAGTGAGTAGTTATTTAACCTTTTGGATCAGCATAACAGCCAGGCAACTAGCATTTAAAAAAAACAGACTTCAGCAGGGGCAGCCCAGTGATTTTTCAGTACAGATTTACTTTAATGTTGTGACACCAGGTGAGATTATTGTACTACAAAAAGTATACCGCATGATAAAAATCATATCTTATCTAAATATCATGTATTTTGTTTTTTTTTTATATAAATATCAGTCTAGAAATGCTTTTTAAGATCAGGCAAGTTGCTGCTTACATTATTGTATTATTACTCAATGGCAGGAAAGGCAATACAGCAAACATGTCCTGTTGGTGAATTATTGCTTACAGGCGGCAATAAGAGGTTGTTAGTCACATGTGAATGATGATAGCCCTATGTACAAACACTTCACTCCCATTGTAGTCATCTTTGTTTCATAATACCACAAACATTAATATTCGGATATGTTGCAAATGTCAAGCTAAGTATGAATAGCTTTCTTGGATAAAAGAGGCAAGAAGCAAGTGTTGTAATCAGATCTGAGTCATATATTTCTGAGGACAGATTCTTGACTCCTTGCTATATTGGTATCCAGAAATCACACTGCGCCAATAATCAAACTCCTGCACAGTGTAGCTGTCCGGGTTTTTAACAGTTGGCCAAAAAAATAAAAGGTCTACACATTTATCAGCATAATATATTGGACTGCTGATAGTGATCAATTTGTCTAGCTAGAGAGTTGATATTCTATTCATGACATTTTTGTCATATATTGAACATACGGTGTGTCTTTCAGTAGTAAGGTTTAAAACTGCATAGTGTAATACACCACAAAAAGCCATATACAGTACATTGTTTGGGGAGGCAACAAACATGCTTTCATAGCTACATCCCACTGACACATAAGGGATCTCTTTTACCTGCCAATAAAATAGTATTTCTGTTCACCCAGTCCTGAGATTTACACAGCTCTGCCACACAGCACCACCATGTCTGGCAGATCAGGAGACCTGATATTTCACTGTCGCAGGTAAAGTGTTACTAAACCCTCAACAATAAAATCAGTCTGTATATACAGTAAAGCATGCTTGTTATACTCACTGTGGAACCTAAGAGGCTAATCTTCTGCATTGTGTAAAAATTCTGCTTGATCCTGACTTCTCTGATCCTCCCCTTCTTCCAGTGTCCCCCTCTTATCTCCTGATAAGACATGTCGTGTGGAGACACTCTGCACATGTTCAGTTTGGTGTGTATTGCTAGAGAGGTTTTTTTTTTTCTTGGGACAGTGACTGTGATCAGCACGGGGCCAGTCAGCACTGACCAGACAGATGGTCAGGGGTTCTTCATCCTTAGAGATAACTCCTCCTACAAGTTTGGCATTGTCACAAGACAAGTCACAAGACTGCTCTAACTGCTGATGAGAAAAGGTATTTAGCAGTTTATATTTACTAACATAATTGCATTTCCATGTTCTGTGTACTGTGGGAGATCAGATATAGTGTTGCAGGGTCCCAGGTTTAGTAACACTTTAGAGCGGAGTTCCAGTTGATTTAAAAAAAAATAAAAGTCAGCAGCTACAAAAACTGTAACTGCTCACTTTTAAAATACAGCCACTTACCTGTCCCTCGGTCCAGCGGTGTCCTCACCATGGCTGGTTTCACCGGCTGTCTTCTCTCCCTGGTGCCGGCATCTTCAGTGTGGGCACCCGGCTGTGACAGCTTGGTGTTCACATCCAGGTGCCCACTGCGCATGCGCGAGTAGCACTGTGCTTTGTGAATGGTCCCGTAGTCTTCTGGGACCTGTCACATGACTCAGAAGACTGTGGGGAGGGAGGGGGGAGGCCAACATCTGCTTTAGTTCACCATAGGTGATTGCAGCAGAAGTGGGAGCGGATACCAGTCAAATTCGGGTACCCTCTCTCCAAAGGTGCCAATCCTTAACGGGGATCGGGGGACAATGCATTAAAGCGGAACTTCCCCTTTTCGGTGGAGCTCCACTGTAAGTAACATTTGGCCCCTTTCACACGGGGCAGATTTCATTCCTATGAGAAGGGGATAAGTTCAGTTTCTGCAGAGTGGACACAGAAAGAGCCTACTCTACTCTAGGGGTGGCTGGGAGTAAATGGTCTGTTTACACCCAACTACCCTCCGATTCGATCTACCTAAATGGAAGAGGACAGGTCCCCTTCTTTTTTTATTTAGGGGATTGGATTGGACCCGGAGGCCGGCAGGTGTAAATAGACACAAGTCCATTTACATCCGTCTATCCAAAGGAATGCATGAACCTTCTGATCAGGTCCACCTGAAAATCTGCTAGGCGGATAGGGTTTCCACCTCATCCCTTTAAAACCAAACACATATTAATTACACAGGTTCTGAGGCTAATTTATTGCAGATAAGGCACCAAGTAAGTTTAATTACCACCTTAATCAGCCACAGAACCTGTGTAAACAATATGTGTTCAGGTTTAAAGGGATGAGGTGGCAACCCTAATTGGATTGGACCCAGAGGCAGGTGAGTGTAAATAGACACAAGTCCATTTACACCTGTCTGCCTATAGGAATGCATGATCCTTCTGATCAGGTCTGCCTGAAAATCTGCCAGGCGGATAGGGTTGTCACCTCATCCCTTTAAAACCGAACACATGTTAATTACACAGGTTCTGAGGCTAATTTATTGCAGATATAGCACTAGGTGAGTTTTTATTGCCGCCTTAATCAGCCACAGAACCTGTGTAATTCACCCCATTGGCCGGCACCTTTAAGAGTTTCAGAAGTCAGGAGGCGGGGCAGGGTTTTAGGGTCATGTGACCGCTGTGATTCGCTGTCACATGATCGGAAAAGGTCCCAATTGCAAGGGGAGATCGGGACCTTTCCGTGAGTCACAGACATATGTGCTGGGAGCGCGCAGGGCGTGCGTTCTCAGCACATATGTATTTTCAAATCGTGCACAAATATGCGGCCACTTGGCGTCAAGGCCCAGACACCAAGAGGCCGCATATTTGTGTGTGCTCAGCGACTAGGGGTTAATATGAGTTCGGATTTAAAGGGATGAGGTGGAAACCCTACAGGCGGACCTGATCAGATCATCCATCTCTCTCACAGCCTGTGACTGGACAGTGAAAGGAGAAGAAGCAGACAAATAAGCTCCTTTCTCTTTCACTCTACACTTTCCTCTCATCAGCATACCCCTTGTTAAAACATGAGCACTACAACACAACTGATTGCTTTTCTGTGCTGCTTCTCTTTCCACCATTCTTTGCTCTGTTGTACAGGATAAATTCAGGTATTTACACCGCTTATATAAAATTTTTTTTTAAAAAATACATAATTGAGAATCACAGAATTGCATTTGTTTGTGTTTTTTATGCCGGAGTTGAGCTTTAAATAGGATAAAGACTGCATGGAAAAAAATACCACTGTGTACCCTTTTTTAAGACTTCGCAGATGACATTTAAACTGTTGTGAAAAAAAAAAAGAAAGAGGTATAATACCTACTGGTCCCATTGCCCATGCTTCTGATCTTCAATCTCCTGAAAACTACTCTAGCTGCAGAAACTTCAGTATCTGGCACACTGTTGGGAGAGATGGATGCTTGGACCCTGACGCAGTTTGTGGTTCCACCCACCATGTACTACATTACTAATGTAACTGTAGTCAGTGTACATTTTATACCGACTATCTATATATTACTGCCTGGCATCCCAGTCTTGTCTTAAAGCAAGTGGAGATGACTGTTAGTTGAGATGCTGTAAGTCTTGTGATACCTCAGTGCAGCAGCCGCCACTAGGCCAAAAATTAAAGAAATTACCCTGGCTGTCAAAAAAAAATCAAGGTGAAAGTTCTAATTAATACTAAAACTCCCCTATCTTCAAGAATAATGAGCATGAATCTCAATGTATTGAGTATCATTTCAAATATCCATTATTATGATTTGTATGGCCTCGTTAACATGGGACATTTTATTCCAGGCCAATCGGAGCCACCTTTTACATGTTACCAGCTGTGTCCATTCACAGTTGATCACATGTAAATAGGAAATGATGGTTATTGGCAATCCTCTCCTGATGCTGACAGCGAGGGCAGGAGAGCCGATAAGTGGCATTTATTAGTGCCCATCAGTACCCTGATGATCATTGTAGCCCCATCAGTGCGGCCAATAGTGCCCATCTGTGCTGGCTTTCAGTGCCCATCTGTGCTGGCTTTCAGTGCCTCCTCAGTGATGTCTGTCAGTGCCCATTAGTGCTACCTATGAGTGCTGCCTATCAATGCCCATCAGTGCAGCCTCATCAGTGCCCATTAGTGCAGCCTATCAGTGCTGCCTCTCAGTGCCCATCAGTGCCACCTATCCATGCCCATCAGTGCTGCATATCAGTGCAGCCAATAGTGCCCATCTGTGCTGGCTTTCAGTGCCCATCTGTGCTGGCTTTCAGTGCCTCCTCAGTGATGTCTGTCAGTGCCCATCAGTGCTACCTATGAGTGCTGCCTATCAATGCCCATCAGTGCAGCCTCATCAGTGCCCATTAGTGCTGCCTCTCAGTGCCACCTATCCATGCCCATCAGTTCCACATATCAGTGCAGCCTCATTAGTGCTTCCTCACCAGTGCCCATCAGTGCAGCCTATCATTGCCCATCAGTGCAGCCGAACAGTGTCCATTAATGCAGCCTCATCAGGGCACATCATTGAAAGAGAAAAATCACTTATTTTTGGTCTTTTGTTGTTTGTATAACAAAGAATAAAAACCCCAGTGGTGATTAAATACCATCAAAAGAAAACTCTATTTTTTGATGCTAAAAAAATTTAATTTGGGGACAGTGTTACAGGACCGCAAAATTGTCATTAAAATTGTGACAGCGCTGAAAGCTGAAAATTGGCCTGGGTAGGAAGGGGGTTAAAGTGCCGGGTAGGAAGGGGTTAAAGTGCCCGGTAGGCAAGTGGGTAATTGAACAAGCTGAAGTTAGAAGCTGATTGGCTACCATATACAGCTGAACCAGATTCTGAGTGCACCAGTTTTAGCAAATCTACCCCCTATGTGAACAAAGCTTTAGTGTATATAACTTCTACATCTTCAATTACTCTCATGAGCATAACAAGAGCCATAGCAGACCATGCAATAATATAAGAGCTGGTTCACACCAGCAGCCACATTGTAATGCTGGTGTGCACTGTAGAGTACACATTGTCAATGTGTTGACTACAGAGCATTGCACTGTTTACTTTTTTTGTCTTTTTTTTTTTTTCAATTTTACTGGAATGTCACAAAATGACATTCCATTCATTTTTATTCACTGCCGCATGTTGCAATGCAGTGTATTGTGTTGCCACATGCTGCTGTGAAAAAAGCACTGCAAGTACTCATATCCTACTTTTTTTTTCTTCAAATATCACCACAATACAGTGATGTAAACAAAACATATTAATCCTGTATAATAATAATATTGGACATAGGGCATTTACCTATGTCCATGCATTGGGACTGCACTAGGGCAAGGTTGCCTACAGCAGTTCAACACACTGGAAGTTAATGAGCCCTAAGGTGTTGAGCATAGTCCACCTATATAATGATTTACCTTGACAGCAACATTATCTGACAAATACATTTCAGATTAAATAAATGTCTACTATACCATATACTATAGATCCCACTAACAGATCATTATGCTAGCATTGTATGCATTCCTAGATTGTAAGCTCCAAGGAGCAGCGCCTTCGAACCCCTCGTGTTTTGCATTGTATTGTTATCGTATTGTCGCATGTACTGTCTCCCATTGTAATGTACAGCGCTGAGTGAACTGTTGGCGCTTTATAAATACTGTATAATAATAATAATCAGGGCTCATGCAAACATACGCAGACCTGTCCTCAGTGCTGAGCTGCTTTTTGCTGCATCTGCATTCATCTAGGAGCTGCGTGCAGGCAACCCAAAGTGGATGCAGATGCTGTGGCTGCACAGATGCATTCACATGTCAAAATTTGACATGCAGGCAGGAATGGGTGCATAGATACAAACGCAGACACTGTGCATTCATATCTATGCATCAGCTCCTACCTGCATGTTACATTTTGACATGCAACTGTGTCTGTGCAGTCGTTGTGCTTGCATCCACATCTATGGGCTGCCCGCTTGCAGCTCCGAGGTGGATGTATATGCAGCAAAAAGTGGCTCAGCACGAAGGTTGGGTCTCTGTGCCTGTCTGAATGAGCCCTTAATAATCATTTTTGTAGAAGAACGCCAACTCTACTACATCCCTCTGTAGCAGAATTGCTTTTTTTTGGTTAATAAAAAGTTTGCTTATTATGTTGCTATTACGCCCTCACATTATTAGTTTCCCCTTTTTAATTTTTTTTCTTTTTGTAGTAACAATATACTCTTGGAAAAAGTGCATGAATTTCTGTCAAAAGGGCTTCCAGATCTACAGTATATCAGTTTCATTAGTAACCTACAGATCCTTAAAATGTATTGAAATCCAACAAAAATGTAATACTGTATATTTCAGCTCAGATGTGGCAGCTTCATTTGTTTTCTTTTTTCAAAATAATTACATTTTCTGGAAGTAAAGAAAAATACTACTTGCTCTTTGCAGAATTCTAGTATTCTTATAACTTTCTGTGTACTAAACAGAAATATCAAACATTTCTATCATTTTTCCCAGCTAATGTTAATTACAGAACACTTCATCCTTATGTAATGGATATAAGAGGATGAGGTGGTTGTAGTTCACATCAGGAGAACTGCTAACAATGACAATGCTAGTGAATGTTGTCACCCTAGCACAGGAAGTGTGTTACTGACAGAATCATCAGTTAAAAATAAGGGAAAGAAGCCTAAAAAAGAAAACGAATGCAGATACCGCATGTAAAGACTGGTAAGATTAAATAGATTATATTTTTTGTTCTTGGGTTAAGATAAGCTATAAATCAGCATCTCTCAACCTTTTTTCACTCAAGGCACCCTTAAAAATTATACACAGTCCCGAGGCACCCTTTAAAATTATGGAAAGTCTTGAGGCACCCCACTGTAAAATGTGAAAAGTTTTATATAACGCAGTAACCGCCACACATGTAGGACACCCAATATTAAAGGCGATTTATTCTTCCAAAGCAAATACATTTTTGCACACTGGTACAGAGTAGTATTCCAATGATTCTCTTCTTCCTCAGTTTTTCTCCATCACTGAGCTAATGTGAGCCCAGCACTGATGGAGAGGGGCGGGGGAGGGTAAAACTAGGATGCTGTGCAGGCAACCGACATCCTCCTTATCAACTGATGATATAATTGGTTGTCAGGACGCCAGCAGCTAGAAGGTCATAATGGTGCTCAATGCAAACCTGTGGCTTTGTGTAACTAAAAGGCAGGCTTTTATACAAGTTTTGGCCAATTTTTAGACATTTTGTCAAGGCACCCCTAAAGAAACCTCAAGGCACCCCAGGGTACCCTGGTTGAGAAAGGCTGCTATAAATCACAGATTAGCAGTGCATTTGCTGGGAAAAAGTTCAGTACATTTCTGCAATGTTTGATTCTTTTAGAAAATTGCTGTGTTTATCCATCTACAGGCACCTTCTATCATATTTGTTTACCAGCCACTTCCAAACTTTTATAACATAGGACACAGCAAGGAAGCCAGGAGAGCGCTAATCAAGCATAGTTTTTTTAAGGAAAGTACACTTTCACAAAACTGACTGCTGTGCTACTCGCAGGTCCATAGTGCAATGCTAACTTCTATGAATAGCTCATTATATTTGCTCAATAACATACAATGAAGCTCTGTATTAAAGCACACACCAGTCAAGAAACAGCAGCTATAAAACACTTCATATCTGAGTGTCTCTTGTACAAATATGATTTGCGGAGAGGTATTTTCTACTCTCAGTAAATAATACACAATTTCCCGAATTACACCATTAAATTTCAAATTAAAAATGGTGATGTTTAAATAAATAGGTAAGTTATGTTTTACAATTTTATATTTGTTCTATGCATACAAGAAAGCAAACTAAAAGCTGGCTTTAAAGCATAACGGTAATGTGTAACAGTATTGATTTAAAAAAAAAAATAGAATTCTGCACTTCAGCAGCTACTGTGCAAAAGTCTAACTTTGCTTGAACACTACTTATACCATAGCTACAACCACAATTCAAGCTCAATTTTAGGTGTGTCAATTTTTACATTGGCCAACCTTGGAATATGTATGTACCACACCCGTGGGATCCCCTGGAAGCTGGAAATCACCAAGACACTGCTACTACAGTGATGTCTACTAGCTTCTGGGTTCTGTACCGGGGAACTATTCAGGGGACACTTTGCATTTCTCAATAAATGCAAAGCGTTCTCCAAGTGGACAAGATGTGGGGGTGATGTATCCACCTCTTCCAAACATTCATTTTATTTGGGAAAATGGAAAGTGTCAGGGGGCAGATCTGAGTTCACTAAGACAGGGGCCTGGAAACTAATGGAGATCACTGTAGTAGCTGTGCCTACTACAGTGATTTCCAGCTTCAAGGGGGATCCCAGGGGTATGGCACATACAGTATATACTTACATTGGTCCAAGGTGGACCAATATAACTATGTAAAAATTGCCATAACTAAACTCCACCTTTAAAGTGAATCCAAAGACCAGACTTTTTTGTTTTACATTTTTGAATAAAGCAGGCAATGCTGTCCCATTGGAAAGTTTTCTTCATAGCTTGTTATGTGCACACAGTAGAAAGTAAAAGGAAATTTCTGTAATGTAGGAGAAATCCCCGATTAGCTGTCATGGGAAAATTGAGAGTCCCAGTATTATTAGTCAAACAGTAAGCAAGAAAAACTTGACAGAGGTTCTAACCCTCCTTAGTTTATCCAAAATGAAAACAAAAAGTAACGAGAGCGCACTGGCATAGTGTAAGATCCCCAAAAAATCTTTAGTTGGCTAAAAAAAACATATTGTACTCACTAATGTGGTATAAAGACACGCTTCTCACATAATTTCCATAAGGAACATCTCATCCATCCATTATGGTTTCATTCAAAGACTGACCTCTAATATTCTTGCTAAGGTGTTTCGAGGCAGCACCTCTTCATCAAAGCCATCAGAGGAGCTGTATTGTTAGTCCTACTACTGGAAAACTCACAGGTGAGACACTTTATTAGATTGAGCTGCTATATATCCAAGGGCGGATTGCATTGAATATTTCCTTATCGTGTAATGCATTAATTTATCAGCGATGACTTTGAGGGTGTTTTTATAATTGCAAATAATGTTGGGACTAGGGGAATTTTTTCTCTGAATCTTCCTTATTTACATACTACTTGACATTGTAAAATCAGCCGACAAACAGTATACAGCCTGGTTACAGCACAGCAAAGCAGATGCTTGAATGTCAAATTTAAAGTGATAATAGAGGTTCATTTTCTTTTAAATACCTTACGTAAAAAACCTTCAGCCTTGACAACCATTTTAGGTCAGAAAGCCTGTCCATCGTTAGACACTGGTAAAACGTCATGATTAACCACTTGACCTCCAGAGGATTTACCCCCCTTAATGACCATGCTTCTTTTTGCTACTCGGCGCTGCACTAATTCAACTGATAATTGCGCAGTCATGCAATGCTGCACCCAAACAAAATTTACGTCCTTTTTTTCACACAAATAGAGCTTTCTTTCGGTGGTATTTGATCACCTGTGCGCTTTTTATTTTTCACGCTATAAACAAAAAAAGACCAAACATTTTGAAGAAAAACAATATTTTTTACTTTCAGCTATAAAAAATATATAGTAAACTCAAAGTTGGTTATAAATTTAGGCCAAAATGTATTCTGCTACATGTTTTTGGTAAAAAAAATCCCAATAAGTGTATATTGATTGCTTTGTATGAAAGTTATAGCGTCTACAAACTATGGTATAGATACTGCAATTTACGCCATTTTTTTGCTATACAGCGCTACGCTAGTTTAACGGACAATTGCGCGGTCATGCAATACGGTACATAAATGAAATTTACATCCTTTTTTTCCCCACAAATTGAGCTTTCTTTTGGTAGTATTTGATCGCCTGTGTGGTTTTTATTTTTTGCGCTATAAAAGAAAAGGCTGACAATTTTGAGGAAAAAAAACAATATTTTGGACTTTTTGCTATAAAACATGTCCAGTAAAAAAAAAATTTAAAAATCAAATTTAGTCATAAATTTCTGCCAAAATGCATTCTGCGACATGTCTTTGCTAAAAAAAAAAACCCAATACGTGTGAATTGGTTTACGTGAAAGTTATAGCGTTTACAAATGGCGGGAAAGATACTGAGGTTTTTTTTATACTAATAATGGCGGCAATCAGCGACTTATGGCGGCAATCAGCGACTTATGGAGGGACTGCGGCGGACATTCTGACATTGGGGGGTACTGACTTGGGGTCACTGACATCCCCAGTGACACCAATACAGTGATCAGTGCAAAAAAAAAACCACTGACACTGTACTAATGGCACTGGGGAGGAAGGGGTTAAGTTTATTTTTCAGGGAAAGGGTTAACTGTGTGAGGGGAGTGTTTTACTAGGGGGCGGGGGTGTGTACTGCAGGGAACACCGCTGATCGCGAGAGAGAAACTCTTCTGTCCCGATCAGCGTGTCCTGGAGCTGTCAGGGAACTGACAGAAAGCACAGCTACTGCAGCTGTGCTCTCTGTCAACGATTGCCGCCGATCACCGGGACATAGCCGGTAATGACCGGCTGTGACCCGGCGACTGACATCCGCGGCTGTGATCGGTGGGACAGGTAGGGCGGCGGCGCGCCTCGCGCGCGCCCCCTACCTGTTTACAAAACACACGTTTTAAAACGTGCTTTTGCCCAGCCATGCCGCCCTGCCGCCGTATTTATACAGTGGCTGGGCGGCATGTGGTTAAGAGGTAGGCAATATAATGGAAAATTGAATGAATGAGTGAATAAATAATATATAATATAAATACATTATTTATATGTATATATATATATATATATATATATATATATATAATTATTATTATACAGGATTTATATAGCGCCAACAGTTTGCGCAGCGCTTTACAAAATGAAGGTAGACCTTACAGTTACAATACAATTTGGTACAAGAGGAAACAGAGGGCCCTGCTCGTTAGAGATTACAATCTAGGACCGTTGCTTTCCGTATGTTATCTTTTTGTATGGCTTCATGGTGATCCATGGTGATCCAATGGCTTCAATATTTAACTACTTACTGAGCAGAACCAGTATATAAAAGAACAGACTTGACTTCACTTATTGCTAAATTGTTTAGTGACCCACAAAGTATTAAACCCAAAGACAGCCAGACACCTAGCATATAAACCTATATTATTATTATACAGTATTTATAAAGCGCCAATAGTTCGCTCAGCGCTGTACATTACAATGGGGGACCATACATGAGACAGTACAATAACAATACAATGCGATACACAAGGGGTTCGAGGGCCCTGCTCCTTGGAGCTTACAATCTAGGAGATCATTCTATCAGTACAGGTTTGCTTTAAGGACCTAATAAAAAACAGCTTCATTCTTTTTTGGAATACTGTTATATAAGAGTAACACTGCTTGAAGAAGGATTCTACACAAATCTTCCAAAAGATGAGCCTCCAGTTCTGTGATAAAGGAAGTGAAGGTCTACATTGTACTCTGTGTTTCAGAGCTTTCCAAAGCACTTCAATAATATTTAGCTGTGATCATGGAGGTAATAAGATTATTCTTTAAGTTGTTTAGTATAGTGGGGAGAGATAATCATCCTAAAATAAGGGATCTTTAAGAGGAACAGGTCATTGTTTCATAAAGTGAACCAGATCCAGTACAATGATCACATACTCAAGGGTCATTATGTGACCATGCTGAGCAGTCATTAGACCTAAAGACTCCCAATAGATGGCTGTTCACACTATTATGATACCACCAACTTGTTTAAGAGCTGGCCATACACATTGTGGGCATAAGGCATCTTGTGACTTTTTCCAGATGTAAACTTTTTCAGTATGTAATATATTGGATGATAGATGACCCCCTCAGACCCTAGTAATATTATGTTTTTCTGTTGCCCGGAGGTCCCAACCAAAGTTACACCAAGTTGCTGGTTCACCTATATTACAATGGTTTTCCAAATGATAGACATGTCATTAATGTTACTGTAAAGCCTTTTTATTGAGGATAGAAGGCAAACTGTAATATAAACAAGTCTGTAAAGATTGTAAGGTCATACATGAAAGTATTCGTGAAACACGTGTATATAAAACAAAAAACAAGAAGAAATATTCACTGGCACCCAGCTGACATCTGGAGTGTCAACAAGAGCAAGAGGAGGATTAAAGGTGGACCAGGGGATTATTAGAAAGAGTTTTAAGTGTTTACAAAGAGCTTGAAGCAAAGCTTTGTATAATCTTTTGATTGGTCAGAGTTGGTAATGTATCAATTAACAACTGCCATGTTGAAATATAATTTTTCCTTAGTGCAGGAGGGTCTTCTGGGGGCAGACAGGAGCAAACTTTGTAGGAGACTAACTAAGCACTTGTGTCACTTTGAGCATTAGAGCACTGCAAGTTATAAAAGATGTTTATTCTACTGAGACTTGCCTTGAGCCCCCATGTTAGAAATGCTTCCTTATGAGGATTGTTTGCTGACAAGTTATGTTAAAATGCAACCTAAACTCAAATGGAAATTCAGTGTCTGAAGTGTGTCGCGATGAATGATGAGTGAGACAGCAAATGGACTCTATGAGGAAGGAGTAGTTAGCCTATACAAGGAACATAGATGGAGTAAGACTCTTTGGGTCCTTTATTAGTTGAAGCTGATCAACCGTTCAGGGCTGCAGCATCCCAGTTGACCTTGTGGAGAGTTGTCCCCTTGTACAGTGACTGAAGCTACTTGGCCTAGAGAGGCCTCTGGAGTCAAGAAGTTCCCCTTCTGATGTTGAACTGTATATGTGTGATTCGTACATACGGTCTGGTTTACTGACTCTCCTATATCTAAAGTTTCTGATTAGCCGAAGCAGGATTCTGAGATTTAAATGATTTTGCTGGAAGGGTGATTGCAATTCTGACATATCTCAGAGGAAGCATGGCCTTAATAATCTGTTGGCATAGGTTACCTTCCAAGTCTCTTAATTCACATGCAAATCCCTCCTTTCTATTGGCCAGTTTCTGGATGGCAAGCAGGAAGATTGGTGGACTTGAGTTTCTAATGTTAACCCATTTCTATTTAGATATTGACAACCCTAGTGTGTTCAATCCTGAAAAGTTTACACTTAATCTTGAGGCATTCCTGATAAAATTCATACATGCATGCTGAATATAGGAAGTGGACAGTTATTTTTGGAGCCAGTTAATACTGTACATAAATCCTTAGCTATAGGCATATCATATGCAATCATCATATTATTTCTTTAAACTAAAACCCTTCCTTGAAAAGCCTATTGAAACATCTCATCTACTACTACCTAAGACTTAATTACTTGTGAGATTTTATTTTACTTGTAAGGCATTAACCCATTGCTTAATGCTAAAAAACTGACATCTATTTGCTCCATCATACATGGAAATACTAGATATATACTTTGTCTGAACAGAATGGTGGGGAAGTGAAGTAAATGTGGGCATGGGCTTGCTGGGGGAGGGGGCATTAAAGTGAACATGTTGGTTAGCTTTCCATTGTCAAAGAACAATTGACTCTCTACTTAGGTTCACTTATAATTGTTAAAATAAGCTGAGACTAACAAATAATATTTCTCTTAAGGCATATGCTTAGGAGTATCAAAGGATTTTCTGTGTATGTTATCACACAGTAAGGCACCTGATACAGAATGACTACCTTTCACCCCTGCCTCATCAGGGAACTGAGTTGTCATATAAGTACACCAAAGGTTACTACTTCCACACACTTTGCAAAACTGAAGTATAGAAATGGAACTACCACGCAGCAATGTAGTACTAAACTGTGAAACATATGTGACAGTATGACAGACTATGCATTAGGTAAGGCATGTAGAGTCACCCTTGACATGAATCCGTGTCAACAATATACAGAAAGAATCTTATAACATGCTATGTTCCTGACACTTAAATAATCGGCATACATTACTCACACTTGAACTTGTGGAAAAGCAACTAAAGCCTAGTGCTGCAACACTTCAGGGCAATAGCAGAATGCTTTCTGTTTCAAGAGCTCTTCATTTTCAACCAGGGTGTCAAGCAGGGGCGGACTGAAAACTCGTGGGACCTTTGGGCAATAGGGGATCAAGGGGCCCCTGTGTCCTCGCCCTCACCCAAAAAAGCCTATGAAAAAGACAACGAAAGGTACCAGGGGCATCTCATGGGGCCCCCTACTGACCCCCGGGCCCTCGGGCAGTGCCAGAGTGCTCAAATGGTCAGTCTGCCCCTGGTGTCAAGGCACCCTGGGGTACCTTCTGGGTTCTTCAGGGATGTTAACGAAATGTCTACATATAGCCCCAAATTGCCTAAAAATGGTCAGCAAGCATATGTGAATCAAACCTTGCTTTTTTGTTACACCAAAGGATTTTTATTGTGTAGCACCACAACCTTGGGCACCATGCGAGCCAGCCACCAACTTCCTAACAACTGATGCCATTATAGGTTTATAAGGGGGACATTGGGCACCTGAGGACGTCCTCGTATGCCCCTCTCTATTAGCACTGGGGTTATGTTAGCTGAATGAGAGAAACTGAGGGAGCAGAGAAACACTGGGATACTAATCAATTCCACTGAGCAAACGTAAATTGCTTTGTAAAAACAATCACCTCTAATTTTGTGTAGAGGCCTCTGCGTTATGTAAAATTACATTTAGTTTAGCTTTTTACATTTTTAGAATGGGGTGCCTTGAGATTGTCCATCATTTTAAACGTGCCTTGACTGAAAATAGGTTGAGAAACACTGCATTAAGCGGTAATAAACCTAAAACCAAAAATGTAATATATTGCAGCTTACCAAGCATTAGATGTGGTGGCTGCATCAGTTTTCTTTTTTTAGGTAATTTCCCTCATTTTTTATCTGGTGATCTGGCCAGTAATATACCTCCTGTATTATAGTGCCCCCACTCTGGATGAAGGGACACCTTTGGACAGAGGCATTGTCAGTCTGGGGGAGGGGAGTGTAAGATTACATAGTTAGTCTGGCTGAAAAAGACAAAAGTCTATCCAGTTCAACCATTAAAAAAAAAAAAAAAATAGTTATAATCCTATACCCACAGTTGATCCAGAGAAAGGCAAAAAAAACCCAGCAAAGCATGATCCAATTTGCTCCTGCAGGGGAAAACAATTCCTTCCTGATCACCAGAGAGCCAATCGTATATTCCCTGGATCAACGTTACCTATAAATGTTAGTTTCCAGTTATATTCTGTGTATCCAGGAAAGAATCCAGGCCGTTTTTAAAGCAATCCACTGCGCTGGACAAAACCAACTCTTGAGGGAGTCTATTCCACATTTTCACAGCTCTCACTGTGAAGAAACCTTTCTGTGTTTGGAGATTACATTTCATTCCTCCAGATGTAAAGAGTGCCCCCTTGTCCTCTGTGATGACCTCAGGGTGAATAACTCTACACCGAGTTCACTATATGAACCACTGATGTATTTATACATGGAGATCACATCCACTCTTAATCTCCTCTTCTCAAGAGAGAATAAATTCAATTCCTCTAATTTTTCCTCATAGCTGAGCTTCTCCATGCCTCATATCAGTTTGGTTGCCCTTCTCTGCACTTTTAGATGAACTAGCAGATTTAAATACACTACCAAATTGAAGCCAACTCCAGGTAATACTTTATAAACGGTTACACAGTTTTTTTCCTTTTCGTAAAACGTTTTTACACAAGTAAATAAAACCTGATCATTGCAAGCACCCCTGCCAGAGTTAAATGGTTTGTCTCATCTCTGTAACAGATACATTCTGCTGTAGAGATACTTATTTTGAAAAACAACAGACTTACTGGCTGGGTCACCAGATGAAAATAGAAGAAAGAAAGCCTAAAAAAGAAAATGAATGCAGCCATCACATGTAACATATGGTAAGCTGCAATATAATAAATGTTTGCTTTTGGGACTAATACTGCTTTAGCTTACCAAAATGTTTTCACTCATGCATGTGATAACCCTTCTTGTATGATTCCAGTTGTTGGGCATTGAGTACAGACACAAGCCTGGTATCACAGAGGCATCAATATTAATGTGGCTGGAGGGGGGCATAATTTAACTACATGCCAACCACACTATAGCTGAATAGATGGCTACATTGCAGTCAGCTAGTTCTGGGAGGGCGTCTATTGATCAGGCATGATCTGTGACTGCTATGGCCTTTGGACATAGCTGATCACAGATTGCGGTAAAGGGCCAATCACAGCAGCCCTTTACCATGTGATCAGCTGTGTCCAATCACAGCTGTTCACATTGTAAACAGATTTGCTGGTTCAGCAGCCTTTTCCTCATACAGTGTGAGGAAAGGAGAGCCGGTAACCAGCAATTCTGACAGGGAACATTTACACTGATAATCAGGGCACTGATCATCAGTGCCCTGATTATCAGTGCAGCCCAATCAGTGCCCATCAGTGCAGCCTATGAATATCCATCATTGCCGCCTGTCAGTGCCCATCATTGCCACCCATCAGTGTCACTTATCAGTGCCCATCAGTGCCTCCTATCAATGCAGCCTCATCAGTACCACCTCATCAATGCCATCTCATCAGTGCCCGCCAGTACAGCCTCATCAGTGCCCATCAGTGCAGCCTCATCAGCACACATCAATGAAGAAGAAAAAGTATTTATTTGCAATATTTTAAACCAGAAACTTAGGAAAAAACATTTTTTTCAAAATTTTCTGTCTTTTTTTGTTTAGCAAAAATAAAAAAAAAATAAAATAAAAAGCTCTATCTCAAAAAAATAATAAAAATAAATTTGGGTACATTGTTGCATGACTAATTGTCATTCAAAGTGCAACAGCGCTGAAGCCTGACAATTGGGAAGGGGGTGATAGTGTCCGGTAGGCAAGTGGTTAAGTATTCACAAAGTACATTATAACCACCAAATACTTTTTGGGACTACGTACTGATTTTTTACTTTGCTAAAATAGCTGCACATTGCAGTATCTATTCAGTTTAAAAATGCAGTTTCTTTTACTCATTAGACATCCCAAGCTAGTCTATCCTTATTTTTCTGGCATTACTCAGTGAAGCACTGATCAGTAAATCTTTCTTTGCTTCCCTGGCTACATAATTTTTTTGGGTTTCTGACTAGCTATTCAGTGAAAGAACAATGAGGGTAGCAACTCTATAGAATATAATGTATCTACCGTATTTTTCGCCGTATAAGACGCACCTGACCATAAGACGCACCTAGGTTTTAGAGGCAGAAAACAGGAAAAAAAAAATTCTGAACTAATGGACTGCAGACACAGTACAGGAGATGACCAGAGACTGCGGACAGCACAGGGATGACCAGAGACTGCGGACAGCACAGGGATGACCAGAGACTGCGGACAGCACAGGGATGACCAGAGACTGCGGACAGCACAGAGATGACCAGAGACTGCGGACAGCACAGGGATGACCAGAGACTGCGGACAGTACAGATGACTGCTGACCTTTGGGGAGGTGGGGAGCGGGTACCTGAATTTGACAGGTACCCGCTCTTACTTCCGCAGAGTTTTTGTTTGATCTTACCTGTTCCTCGATCCAGCCGCGCGCTGTCTTCCCGGCTTCTGTAATGGCGCTCGGCATGACAGCCGGGTGCCAAGTGCGCATGAGCGAGAAGCACTTGCGCTTTGTGATTGGTCCGGCGGCTTCTGGGATCTGTCATGTGTCCCAGGTACCGCCTTACCATTCACAAAAAGCACCGCTTCTTGCGCATGCGCACTTGGCACCCGGCTGTCATGCCCAGTGCCCACACTACAGAAGCCGGGAAGACAGCACGCCACTGGATAGAGGAACAGGTAAGGTCCCGCTGCAGAGCTGAGCGGCCGGCCCGGTATTCTGACTCGGCCGCGGTGGAAATACCGGACCGGCCGCTCCATATTCGCTCCATAAGACGCACTGACATTTCCCCCCCAGTTTTGGGGAAGAAATGCGTCTTATACGGCGAAAAATACGGTATATACTGTATAGGCATGACTACCATTCTTCTAAGATAGGAAAGAGGAACATGTTTTAGCAAATTTTGCGAATGGATGTACTCCTGCCATGTCCCCAATCATGTGAACCATAACTATCGGTAATTAAAACGCAAGAACAAGAATGATCGCTTAATCCAACTGGAGTTTTCTTCAGCACTACTTTTCCATTACATTACCATTTTAGAAATAACCAATGCAGTGATATAAGGGATCAGTGAAACCTTTTTACCATATATACACCTTTTTTTTATAGATCTCTACAATAGAGCCAAGAGACAGATATTTCTGGGAGAATGAGGGGCAGGAAGGCTTGGTTACAAAAGAGGAACAGTTTGAAACTATTGATATGTACTGTGTATGTTAGATGTCGCTCACAGGGACAACGTTTGTGCTCAGCCAACATTCCATTCATCGGAGCAGCTTCTGGAAAACCACCCTAACAAGGTAGAAGTGCCACTACATTATTATACAGTATGCCACCCCTCCAGTAGAAGTCCTTGGGTAAAGCAGGCCTAGCTTGGATAGCGCCTTACTACAATACTGAGCGAAATGCTGATACCATACTGTGGAATTGCCGAGTAATCCTCATCTGATCCACTGTGCCATTAATGACTGTTCTATTGTGTTGTCTTAATATCCGCTGTGTTTTAAATGAACTCTATTGTCTGCAATTGCTAAATGCAACTAATCATATCACCTAAAACAAGACTTCATATCACATCTCGGTCTGTGTGAGTGTGTGCTCCCTTTCAACTGGGTACCCAGCCCCTGGCCCCTCCTAACCGTATTTTGGGTGCTGTGTATTAAAAAAAAATCCCACTTGCTGGATCTTTGCTGCATTTTCATGAAAATACAAGTTATATAAAGTTCAATGGCAATGTATCTAAAATAAAAGTAAAACACACCTATAACGTAATGCACCTAAAACACACCATGCAGATGTGAATCAGCCCTAACATAATAGCTTTTGTTTTTTTAATTTACATTAATAAACTTGTTACCAATTTGGTTGCAAGGACAAAGCCTTAACTGTTCGTTTCTAGCTGTTTTTGTGAAAAAGAAGCCAAGGCATCATTTAACTAAATGGGATTTTTATAAAGACACATGTCCATACGCAAGTAGAATTTTCTTTGATAATTTTTCTTTTTGGAACTTCTGTTGGATTTTCTAATGGTTAGTGAGGTCAAATTGATGGTTGTTTTTTTAATGCAATGGTGAGACAATTCTAAGGAGCAGGATGGAAAATTTTTCTTGAGCAAACAAAATTCTAACTAAGAATGTGTTTTTCATTGTAATGAAATGTTTAATACATTTAGAATTCTATTGAAATAGAAGCTCTGGATTAAATTTTAAGGACTTTCAAACTAAATTGGTTGACTCAATTACAAGAAAAAATATTCTGACAAATGATTTTTCTTTACATAGTTACATAGTTAGTTAGTTTGGTTGAAAAAAGACACAGATCCATCCAGTTAAACCAATAGAAGGGAAAAAAAATTATACAATCCTATATACACAATCCTATACCCACAGTTGATCCAGAGGAAGGCAAAAAAACCCCAATAAAGCATGGTTCAATTTGCATCAGCAGGGGAAAAAAGTATTTCTAGATCCCCAAAGAAGCAATTGAATATTACCTGGATCAGCTTTACTTATAAATATTAGTATTCAGTTATATTTTGTGTATCTAGGAAGGAATCCAGGCCTTTTTTTTAAAACAATCTACTGAGCTGGCCAGAACCAACTCTTGAGGGAGTCTTTTCCACAGAAGAAGCTTTTCCATATTTGGAGATTAAATCCCTTTTCCTCCGGACGTAAAGAGTGCCCCCTTGTCCTCTGTGATGACCTTAAAGTGAATAACTCAACACCAGATTCACTATATGGACAACCTATGTATTTATGCATGGTGATCATATGCCCTCTTAATTTCCTCTCCTCAAGAGAGAATAAATTCAGTTCCTCTAATCTTTGCTCATAGCTCAGCTCCTCCATGCCTCTTATCGGTTTTATTTCCCTTCTTTTCACATTCTGTAGTTCCTCAATATCCTTTTTGTGAACTAGTGCCCAAAACTGAACTGCATATTCCAGATGAGGTATTACTAATGATTTGTACAGGGGCAAACCGATGTCTCTCTCTCTCTCTCTCTCTCTCTCTCTCTCTCTGCAGTCCATACCTCTCTTAATACAAGAGAGGATTTTGCTCGCCATTATTAAGCTAATGATCTACCAGAACACCCAGATCCTTCTCCACCATTGACTTCCCCAGCTGTTCTCCTCCTAGTGTGTATTATGCATGCATGTTTTTAACCCCCAAGTTCTTTAGGTAGGGACATGTGAATAAAGCAAATCTGCTTAAAAATTCTATATGGTTTTAATACATTGTTAAGCCAGTGAGGTAAGAGGGTGTGAAGAAAACAGGTTCACATACAAAAACTAATAAACTACTGGTAATGATGATTAAATCTAAGTCACACCTTAAGTTATGTCAAATGTGTACATAGTATATGCTCCAAAAAGTGTGAGGAAATGTGCCTGAGGGACACTTCTAGATGTTGTTCAGCCACATTGGAACAGTAGACATACTGATAGTACTTCTTCTGAACATTCCGTTATTGATATGTCATTTATTGCACTCATTGTTTTTATTTTCCATTACGGGTGTCTGATAAATTCATATGTATCCCACCTAAAGACATTTAAGACAGAATATAAAAGCACACTGCTAACAGTTCTCCATATATACTGTATACTAAGAGAACCCAAAGGCCAACAGCAATAATACTGCTCTTTGTGCATTCTACAAAATAAAATAGCATTCTTTCCAGGGAGGAAAAACAGGGAGTTCAGCTCACTGTAAAGTCCTGGGTGTCATTTAGACAGAAAGTTAGAAAAAGCACAGCCTTAAGCTGGATACACATGGTCTGAATATCGGCTGGTTCAGCAGGAACCCGGCCAACATTTGGACAATATGTACCGCTGTCCTTCCAATAGACGCCAGTCTAAGGACAATGGCCAAATGGCCATTGGCTGCAAGTGCTAATTATTGTGTTCTGCCAGGTGGGGGGGCATTTCCCTGTTAGAACACATAGGCAAAGCGGGAGTGATCACTACACTAACATCGATTAGTTAGTTCAGCGCTCTCTCAGCTTTTTTTTTTAGTTCAGCACATTGGGTTAGAACAGAATAAAAACTTAATGTATGTACCAGGCTTTACAGAGAATCTAAACCTTCTTTGTTCTTTGTGAAACAAAAATAAAACACTTTAAATTAGACCTAACCTCATATATTTGTATATGCTTAGTGTGTGCATGATAAGTAATGTGAAGGTGTAACATCTATATTAGCTCTCACAGAGGTCACAGTTCTGCCCCTTACAATGCCTTCTTTCTAGAACTGTACCATCATAGATCAGAAGCCATCAGTGCTTCCACATCATCTAGCCATCTCCTACATTGTGCAAGTCTGAGATGTCAACCTTACATCTCAGTCCTGCAGTTTGCAGAGAGGGAGTTCGGCTCTCCCTGTATAACCACTGAAGCTCCACTGACAATGTGACAGCTGCCTCTCTGACCTGAGGTCTCCTGATAAAGCTCAGACAAAGGCTGTCAAAGTGACAGTGGAGAACACATGATTACACAGGGAAATCAATTTTTTCCCAGTGTAATTTGCAGAACTGAGTTCTCAGTGTGACAGTGGAGTCCTGCTCTTCACTCATTTTTTACTCACTGTGGAATCTAAGGAGTTAATCCTCCTCATTGTTTAAAAAGGCTGTTTGATCCACTCATTCCTCCACAGTTCCCAATCCATCTGCTGATACTATCAATCTCTAGGAGGCACATGCTCAGTTTGGTGTGTATTGCTAGAGAGGTTTTTTTGGGGGAGGGGGTGCATGAGATTGGCACAAAGCCAATCAGCACTGTCCAGACAGAGGTTCAGGGGTCATGCAGCTTCATAGGACAGTCAGAGGAGAATTAAAGCTCCTCCTACAAGCTTTAACCAGTGCTCAGTTGGACACCGATAGTCTCAAGACTGCTATATACTGCTGATAAGAAAAGGTATTTAGCAGTTTATATTTTCTAAAGTAATTGCATTTTCATGTAGAGTGTACTGTGGGAGACCAGATATAGTGAATGCAAAACTGAGCTCCTAGTTTTCCCCCCAGCCCGTGCCCCCCCCCGACTTCTCTGTCAAGACCAACACCACCATCAGTCCCTCCCCTCAAGCCAGCGTATTAGTTGTCATCCTAGACTCCAATCTGTCCTTCCAGCCCCAGGTCCATTCACTGACTTCACTTCTGCAACATCTCCAAAATACGTCCGTTCCTAACCCCGGAAACCACTAAGCAACTCATTCACTCTCTCATTATATCACGCCTCGACTACTGTAACTCCCTCCTCATCAGCTTACCTCACCGCAGGCTTTCCCCGCTTCAGTCTATCTTGAATGCTGCGGCCAGACTCATCCACCTTACTAACCGCTCCGTATCCGCCACCCGTCTCTGCCAATCCCTCCACTGGCTTCCGATTGCCAAACAGATAAAATTCAAAATACTAACATTGACGTATAAAGCTGTTCATAATATTGCCCCAAACTACATCACCGATCTGGTATCCAAATACCACCCAAAACGTACTCTCCGCTCCTCAAAAGACCTCCTACTCTCTAGTTCCCTGCTCTCCTCCTCCCATGCCCATCTCCAGGACTTCTCCAGGGCTTCCCCCATCCTCTGGAACTCCCTACCCCAATTCATCAGACTATCACCTACTCTCCTCACTTTTAGGCGCACTCTGAAAACCTATCTCTTCAGGGAAGTCTACCCCGCCCTTAGCTAATTACTGAACTCCTCCACTCTTCCTACCACTCCATCCCCCACAGCTATTTCCTCCTGTACCACTATCCCCTCCCTCCTAGATTGTAAGCTCCAAGGAGCAGGGCCCTCGAACCCCTCATGTATTGAATTGTATTGTTACTGTACTGTCTCGTGTACTGTCTCCCATTATAATGTTATAATGTACAGCGCTGAGCAAACTGTTGCCGCTATATAAATCCTGTATAATAATAATAATAATGCAGGGTCATGGGTTTAGTAACACTTTAATTCCTAGATTGATTTGAGAGCTGGCCATAGATAGTTCAAACCTCTGTCGGTTCACCAGGGACCTGCTGAGATTCAATCTATGTATGGACAGGCTGTACCCATCAATCGACGTGGGTACAACCAGCATGTCAGTTTTCTAGCATGCGATTATTGCCAGCGGCTATAGCCACTAGCAATAATCACTGCATCATCTAAGACCTGCCTTAATGGAAACCTGGCTCTGTTTTTAACATGCTGATTATGATTAAATCACACCGGTTTAAACATGTCAAAAGACTCTTTCATTCTATTTAGTTTTCTTAGGCCCTAAAGGTGGTAATCCAAGGCCAGAGTAGAGTGGCCTTTATTTCTGCACCGTGTGCTGCCCAGCCACTGTATATGCGGACATGCAGGCTCCAGCCATATTAGTTTAGGGGGTTGGGAGCAGACTTGGTAAGTTTGCTTTGAATGCCAGAGGACCTTGACCAGCAGACACCCCTGGCAATGGTCTTATGTCAGCGAAGCAAACAGATCACTAAGGAAAATTCATGCTAAGAAGTCAGTAAAGTCAGTACACTAGGGGGTCTAGGAGGGCAATGCAATGGTTTTCAAACCCTTAGCTCAAGTCTATGGATAACCAAACACAGTGAAATAGATTATTTTCTTGTAATAGTTTGTATAAGCAGTTAATTAAAGTGGATATTGTCCTGAATCCTCATTATACCCAGGAAACCATGATTTTCAGGGCTAGCAAAGGGTTGATTTTTCTTGCTGTCTTGCTCAATTACTCTGAGGATGCAAATGTTTGATTAAACATCCGGCCGCTGGGCTCTGCGCTCCTGCTAATACCATGTATCTGTTTGTCATTTCACGCAAGTTGGTTTCAGCTGCAGTATAATGGAAACTCAATACTGATGTCATGTCAAGCATGTTTTATACTCCAAGTAATTGATTTATGTGTTATTGACCATGTCCTCCATATAGATTTCTTCAGTCAATTGTTTCCTGAAAACACCAGTTTACATACAGGGAATGCACACAAAGATGAATCAAATACTCCCACAAAGCAAAGTCCAAGGAAGGTCCCTAGTGGATTGGCAGCTTGGCTCAGAAGGAGCGATATATGCTACAGCTTCTACATCAGATATGGGACCGATCCATTCAGCAAACATGTAAAAGAACACAGCAATAATAGCATAGGTATCAGTAGGAGGTACCAATTTATTTAAGAAAATGTAGCAGACTTACATAATGGTTGCCTGTGTACAGCTTAGAATGCAGAATAGAATCATGTAATCACTGCCAGAGTGATGTCACAACAGTGAATCAGTAACCCTCATGGGAGAGAGTTGGACCCACCAAAGGATGACAGCCGATGTGCACAGAAAACAGAGCAAACCAGCATCAGCACAGTGGGCAGACAGCAATGCACTTTAGGAGCCTGTTCCCCTTATCAATGCCCCTGAAATGCATTGCTGCCCATCCACTGTGCTGACTACAATGGCTAATCAAAATCTACCTTGGTATGACCTCAGCAGAGGGCACCTTGATTAGTTTCTATAGGCTACCCCATTTAAAAGTTATACATAACATACATACAAAAAATACTCTTTATTGAATCGGCATTAGTGACCAGTGGCACTGTTTATTAACCCC
This sequence comes from Staurois parvus, assembly GCF_062004578.1. Taxonomy (NCBI): domain Eukaryota; kingdom Metazoa; phylum Chordata; class Amphibia; order Anura; family Ranidae; genus Staurois; species Staurois parvus. The sequence goes on along the minus strand of NW_028319936.1, from coordinate 2,546,680 downwards.
ATCATGCTGCATTAGTGGCCATTGGCAGTATTAATTAATCCTTTTGTGCTACATTTAGTGACCAGTGGCACTGTTTATAAACCCCATCATGCAGCATTATTGGCCAGTGGCACTGTTTATTACCCCATCATGCAGGATTAGTGGCCAGTGGCACTGTTTATTAACCCCATCATGCTGCATTAGTGGCCAGTGGAAATATTTATTAATCCCATAATGCTGCATTAGTGGCCAGGGTCAGTATTTATTAACCCCATCATGCTGCTTTAGTGACCAGTGGCAGTGTTAATTACCCCTTTGTGCTGCATTAGTGGCCAATGGCAGTGTTAATTAATCCTGTCACACTACACTAGTGGCCAGTGGCAGTGATAATTAACCCTGTCATGATGTGTAAGTAGCCAGTAGCAGTGTTAAATAACCCCTTATACTGCATCATAAAAGAGTTAATAAACACTCCTACTGGCCACTGATGTACCATAAAGGGGTTAATTAACACTGCCACCAACCACCAATGGGGATGCATGATTTAAATCGCACTGCCACTTATCATCCACGTATCACTGACCACACTAATGTTACATGAGCTGCAGATCTGAAAATGATTCCAGGTTTTCCCTGAGATGTTAAAATTTTTGCCCAGGGTTTCTCAAAAGTATAAAAAAGTTGAGAAAGGCTGACCTATAGTGTAGACTGCCCAGGGCCTCTGTCCTGAAATCTGCCTAATTCTTTAGAGTAGGATCAACACATACGCACTGTAGCTACCTTTTGGTATAAAGGAAAGCCTTTCTTTTGAGCCTGAATCCTATACAGTCCCACTTTGCAGCATAAACTGAGATACTAAGTAGTGTTTATTATGCCTGTCAAGCACCCCCAACTGCCAAGTTAAAAAAATTATACTGCACTCAATGGCTCTGTCAAGACAACGTCTGTATTTGAATGTTGTCGGTTTGCACTGAAGCCACACACCAAATGTTGCTTACTAGAATTTTTATTGTGCAACTGGCCATCCTCTTACCCCAACTTCACCTTCTGACACATTTTCCCTGAAAAGGGACTTAGTGATAGAAACTATTAACTGGGAATGTGGCTATACCTTCACTGCCACTAAAGCAGACCTGTTCTAAAATCAACACCCCATCACTCTATGCTGACCAAATTTCTGGACAATACTAATATCTGATAAATTAGGTGTTTATATACTTACCTTTCATGAAATCATGTGACCTCAGCCAAAAGAGGAAGATAATAGGTCATTGGTACTGCCTGAACGTTATCCTTTGATTGAGATCACATGTAAATGTGGAAACGAGGAGCTCCAGTTTCTGCTTGCTTGTTCAAAATTGCTTGCTGTTCACATTTCAAAATAAAAACACAGCTTTTGCTTTAGAAACCACCTTCAGGCTGGCATGGTCCACTCTGTCCTGCCCTTGGTCTTCCAGGTTAAATAATGTCCAAGGTCATTCAACCCATTTCCATTACAAGCTGTTATTGATATGCCACCTGGAGATACATCGTCCTGCAGTCTGGGCTCTCAGCACGCCCGGACTGAGCAACACATGTGTAAGTATCAAGAGGAAAAGGCCACCCACCACCTCTGCCGAGGAAGAACCTGTGATGTCAACAGACTGGCCTGAAGAGTGCAGGAAGAACTGTATGTACAAACATTGTTGTTTTTTTTTAAACAGAAATACTGAAAGAGGATGCTAATATATCATCAGTTCACTTTAAAGGGACCTATAATGTAATAGGAAGCAATAGAAAACAATAGGAAGCAATTACAAATATTTTTAAAGTGCTTGAACATATTGTACTACTATCTGTTTGCTGCATCAGGAAACTAAATGATAGACTATTTCATTATTAAGATGTAATCAGTAAGATGTCTTACAGGCATTTCAGTAACTGCTTCCATTGTTGATTGAGTGCAATAGCTCTGATAGCAACATGCTCTGTCCAGCCACACCAATTGCAATGCATAGTTAAGAGATTATTTGATTGACTGTGTGTAGTAGTGACATTTTCCTCAACTGTTGTTTAGGTATTTGTACCTTTATCACTCCTGCATGAGTCATAACAAGATTATGAGCTTTGCCAAGATTACTAGGAAATTGGTGGATGAACTCTTGAGTCCTAGAATCACCTACACTCTCCTGAAGATTAGTGAATTCATCTCCCAGCTGATACCTTTGATACCTTTGTTTTTTAAGAATTTCTCTGCTACTAGAACCTTTTATATGTTAAGTGATGCCAGTCGTATGATGTAACTCTGGCATAAAGAGTGTATGTTCTTGCCAAGCACATAAAAGAGCTTTTATCATGCCTACTTACAGACCCCTCTTTAATCCCTTACCCAGGGATATTAAATTCCATTCTCTAATCATACAATGAATCCAACTTGAAATATCATCCCTTTCGTTATTATTTTATTTTGGCCATTGCCCTGAAATTGTATAATTAATCTTTGATCTGTGAAAGGGCCAACAGGGAAACTTAAGTGATGTATGTGGGTAACAGCCAAGTCATTCACTTTTAAGGAGCCACTGCAGTACAGAACAAATGTATTTAAACAAAGAGAGAAACTGATCACCTTCACGGAAATGGCCTTTTTTTTGCATTCACCTGCCCTTCAAAGAAACCTGTCATGAGAGATATGTAAGCTACCATTGTCAAGCCCTTCTGAAAATATTTTCTGAGTCACTGGCCAAGAACACGTATGCTAAGCAGTTGTTAGAGAACCAGCAAGACTACCATAGAATTAGCATTTTCCGAAGGAAGTGTTTCATGTATTTCAACTTATTTCATTTCAATGCCATTTCAGATTTCATTTAAATATACATATATAGAGATAGCAAGAAAAGTCCACACTTTCATACACAATAGTCAGACCTATACGTCCCCAACAAGTAAGCAGTGACATTAGTGCCAATAACCTGTATTAGTGTAATGTGTTAGTAACAAGTTTGTATATTCTTTGGCATTATTCTATATTTGTTCACTGGTAGTGCATAGGTCCACATTTTCTTTAAAGAATTATTGTCGATTCAGCACATGGCTATATGTTGAAAAGTGCAAGGGCATTATAGGGCTTCACTTTGGACTAACATAAAATGTATATGCTTTCATATACGGAAATAAATGCTCATTCTGCTGAAACTTTTATTTAAGTTTCTGGAGGATGTGGGAAGTTAGATCTCTTACCAACTGCCTATGTTTCCCAGGAACTCTGGTAATAGTGAGTTCTCAGGTCTATATACTTTCATGGTAATTACAGAGTACCCTATTGCCACTTTTGGACTTTGTTTTATAATGTATAAAATGCAGCAGGAGGATTTAGAACCATTCTGTTTTAGCAGGAGGACTGAGACTCCTAGGCAGATGGGAGCAAATTCAACAGCTATTTAAGATTTCCCTACTGGTACCTCAGGGGACTTAAGATGCCAGCAGTCACTTAGCCCACCATACGTTTCCTGTAGTTGAAATACAAATTTGGGTGGACTGACCTTTTTACAACAGAAAATGTAAGACATCAGACTGCATTCCTATATTCATGGTCCTGGTCATCGAAAAAAATGAGTGTTCTTTTCTGAAAAGAACATGGAAGTTGCCATTGCTAATTTCTTGTTCTGAAAATAATATTTGGCTGCCAAGCTCGCATTTCAACTTCAATACTTTTTGTCTCTGTATGCCTGTTCCAGATCACTGACTCAAAAGTATTGAAGCCATAGGATCAGGATAGTAGTCAGGCAACTATTATTGTCAGGTCAGCAAAGGCAGCCCCGTAGTTTCTCTTAAAGATCTATTAAGCTACCCATTTGTATTTGACATTAGAAAACTATAAAAATGCAGCAAGATCTTTCTTCTGACAAAATGAGTTTTACATATGACTTCTGAGGTAATCTATGCTACCCCTTAGATATCCTTAGCACCAAACCATAGGATAGACAATAACCTGATGTACATGTTATGTTCCTGGTATGTACTGTACATTAAAGTTGAACTTCAGACAAGCAACTAAATACTCAAATGAAATACTGTAGGTATAAGTCAGCTGTTTTACCTGCTAAAGTAGCAGTATGTGTAATTCTTTCCATCCAATCCAGAGATTTACCTAGCTCTGCCACACATTACATTTCTGCCTGACAAGGAAGGGGACCCGATTTTTGCAGCAGAATTAGGTTGCTTTTCTCCATATAGTTTTTGCCTAAGCATATTCCTCTTTATCATCACTAAAAATAGTAAATTCATACAAGCTTATTTACACATTGTCATATTGTTTTAAGACAGATCAGGACCAGTTAAACAAGAAACTTCTTTGCATAAGGACTGATCCTTGCACTGGGGTATTGCTTTGGGCGCCAAAGGTTGTGTACCTATAGGCTTTAGTGACGGAAATCCAGCCCTGGGCTTATACATTGGCAATTCTAAATTTTATTCATGGCTTTCATAAGGCAACCTTTTCATTTTAGTTTTAGTGGTGTTATAAACTGAAAATTCCAGAGTATACCAATTTCATTTCCTGGCAAGTAAATTTAATGAGCCTATATAATATAAAAAATGGCTTTATGTTTGTATCATATCCTATGCAGTTGTGTGTACTGAGGTTCTATGGATTGCATTAAGAGACAGTGAATTAAAGGTTGAGGGATTATGTCTCAGTCAATATTTTGTTTCTTTTCGGTGGAATGCAGATAGGTGGACAGGTATTTTTTCCTCTGACGTCTTTCTGCCGCATTCTTCGTCACCGTAAGCAAACAGCCCAGGCTGAGAACAAAGAACCATCGCACTGAGTGGGTAGAAGAAACCTACTCTTCTCTTCCTGTGTTAATTAGGTAATCTGTTGTCCATCAAAAAATATGATATACGCATTGTTCAGGGAAACTGGATTCCCATTCATAGGAGCTGTATATTTTACTATACAATGCATAGTCCCTGATTGTAATAAAATACATGGTTTTATTGGGAAGACTAATTGGGGAAGAGCAGTGATGTCCAGTACCCATAAATAGGCAATACTAAATAAGCTCTTCATGGCCTGAACAGCTAAAAGCAGATCTGGCTAAATCAGTTAAAGCCACACTTTGAAGGCTAATTAATAAGACACTGCTACCTGTCCACATCTCCCTGGTAAGGTATACCCATTCAACTGCACTCTTTTGCCACTTCAATCCAGCCCTTGCTACATTCCTCTAATGAACCAGGGTTTCATGGTAAGGAGGACCATGTGACTTCCCAATGTGAGAGTATTCAGACCTGTCTGAATGTTCAGTTCTCAGGCCTGAACACTGTCACGTAGAGGAGGCAGTGGCGTCACCCTCCCAGCTTTGCTCCAACAACATCCAACTTTGGAGCTTACTCAGGCTGGATTCCTGCAGAAGGGAGGCAGTGAAGAAGTATGGATCAGTGAGTATACCTTGATGTGGGCATGGCTATTAGGGGGCCCCGTCCTTGTTCCCTGAATTGACACGTGACATTGTATCTTTAGGGTACATGTACATGACCATAATGAAATTACTGATCATCTACACAGGATCTTGCTGGTAGAAAGATCCTGCATAAAAAAATGCATGAAATGGTCTCTAAAGTGCTTGTGTTTATATGCATATAGATGTGTAAATGTCATATAGTGTTTACACATGTAACATTCTTCTACTCCATTAAATTTATGTGTGTGCCTATGTTCACACATGATTATATGCATACACATGTAAATTACTGACCTCGAGCGCAGATTTTTCTTTTTTGATTTTACAGATCTGATTGCAAAACAAGTTTAATGCCCTTTACACACTTTGTGCGTGGGCCCATCCAAGGTGGTATCAAAAAGGTTTGAGACTAGTTTTTTAACACCCCAACAGATGGCAGCACAAGACTGCACACATAATCACAGGGAGCACCAACCTTCATAAGTCAGTGTGCCACAAGACATTGTCCTGTGTACATCAGCAGCTGTACAACTGGTACTCTACTGACCACGTGCGTTACCATGTCTGCTATATCATCATGGACAGCAAGATAGAACAAAGAGCAAACGTTAAATTCTGCATGAAACTGGGAAAATCTACCACAGAGATGTTTGACATAATTCTGCCAGTTTCAGTCGTTTGAGGTGTTTCAAGAGCAGAAGAACATCACTGGAACATGACGAGAGATCAAGAAGACCTTCAACGAGCTGAACCCCCGAAAATGCCCTCTTCCATGAAAAACCAGCTCAAAGTTCGCTGTTTTGACAACATTGCGGAGTGTAACGTACATGTAAGATTTGAGTAGCTGAGATGTGATCTGTAGAAGTATGACAATGTAGGTTTAGCTTCAGTCCATGTTATAATAATATAAGATGTGTTCAGAATTAAGTCAGAGACATATGATCACCAATTAGCATCTGAAGGGGCAGAGCATCCTCTAGATTGGAGGTGACACCTGGATGCCAATAAGATTTGTCACCTTCTGGAAATATGGAAGGAAAAGACTCTAGACAGTTCAGCTTCATGACACAGCGGGAGACCAGAGGTGGTTCCTATGTGTCTGGGAGCTTTGATGTATATGCACAGATCAAAGGAATATACTTTATCTCTCATAAAAGCTAAAATATTAGTTGCAGAGAGATGAAAATACTTCCTTCTGATTGGACACACTGTAGGCTACATCTGCATGTAAAACTGTATTTGTAGCCTATGTAGAATCCCAGAGAAATGCAGAAAATGGTTATATTGTGCCTGATTGCAACAGCTGAACAGTGATTGGTACTGGCGCGATCGAACTGATGCGCTGGTGTCGGAAATTCAATCCCTGACTTGGTGATTCAAACCGTTCCTGGTTCAATCGACTTCGGGCATTTCAGTACCCAGAATGTCCTGTGGGCTGGTACAGGAACACCCCCCCCAGAGTCGATTGGCCAAGGGCTAATGTCCAGCCTACGTCCATATTCCCATAAATTGAGGACCTGGGATATGAACAGTGTGATTCGTACGAGTCAGTTCTATTGACTGGCGGATCGCGGACTTTCTCTGACTTGCTCCAGTCGCAGGATAACTCTTGATAAAAGTTTTCTGTTTTATTCCCTTTTATTTTATAGTCAATAGCCAATTGTGTGTCTTCTTGTATTTCTTGTATTTTCTGTAACTTTTTATACTTTGTACATATTTTATGCACTGCCCACTTTCGGGATATTAAATCATAAAATTAATAAGTGACTTCTGTGTACTTAAACTCGGGCTCATAACTCCAGAGAGATTAGATTGTATTGTATTGCAGTGTTCTTATATGCTTTGTCAAGTTCATTGCCAATCTGTATGCAATTACACTGCGTGTTGGCAGATTTCATGCAGATTGTAAGGGTAACAGATCTGCCAGACGGAGATCTGTGTGTGTGTGTGTGTGTGTGTGTGTATGTGGTGGCCCAGCAGGCCAGTTTGTGGCTAAAACTGTTGGGTGGTGGCAAGCTACCGTTTGTGGTGTGTCTGGTGTGAGGGTGTATGGACAGTGGAAGAGTGATTAACACTGGGGTTCTAGCTTTTAGGATAGCTGGAGGAATCCTAGAAGGGTGTGCTGATTGCTAGACTGCTCCTCAACCCTTAGCATGCACCAGATTTATATATGATTCGTATCTGCCTGTGTGTGGTCAGCCAGCTGGATTGGAGTGGAGTGTCCCTCTAGTGGTGGCCAGAGGTAGTGCGGGCTGTGAAAGTATATTACGGTTGATCTTATATATATTCAGATTAAGTCCCCCTTATTCTCTCTTACCCCAAGTTACGGCCGCACGTGCGCGCCTCGGTTAGCTAGTCGCTGTGGGCGTGTGCATGGCATTTCTATTGCTTGACCCCATATTAAGGTTTTATACAGTTTTACACTATGGGATGTCTGGTTTTGTTTTGATTTATGCTGAAAATATGAAATGCTGCCTGTGGAGGAGGAGTTGCCTAACATTGATGCAGATCTAGTGGAAAGTTATTGGTTACCACCAGCAACCACAGTTATAAGGGTGAAGGAATATCGGCCATCAGGACTGGATTGCATACTGGGATAGTCCCAAAAAGCGAGTGTGACTTACCTAGAGATAAGTGGTCATGAAATGATGGTGCGTTTACATCTATGTGGGGCACCAATGTGAACACAGTGAAGCACTTGTCATTTCAGTATGGAGTATCATTGTTAAAGATATAGCACCGTCACAACAATTATTCACATGTTGGGACTGAATATTAATATTTTATTTGTATTTTGCTCAGTGTTATCACTTTAAAGATTGCACAGTTTATTTTGTCTATTTGTGACCTTAGCGCGGTCCACTTTTAAAATATATAAGATTTTGTGTTTAGAAATTCACATTTAGGACTGCTGCTATATAGGTTTCTTATATATAGTTAATTTTTTCACATATATATTAATTTTTTTCCTAAGCGCAACAGCACTCCTTTTTTTACAAACAGCTTTATTATTTTGCTGTAAACTTTTCTCTCTTTAATGATCTTTGGCTACCATATGTACATTAACCAGTTATACAACACAACATTCACATCATATTTGCAAATGATATAAATGAGTCCCCTCATTGCAATCATGATAGACATAACACTACTTCTGAAGTCAATGATCTACAATTCTATGTAAACATTTCAGTACTGCATTTGCAGTCCCTCAAGTCTTATCTCTCATCGGTCCAAACAAGTCAAGATATAAAATGATTTAGCCCATGAATAGGAACCCTGTTATACTTCTTAACCAAGGAAGTAAAAGATTTGCTACTGAACTGAGAAAACGCAAGTTTGTTCGCAGGGCAGGAAAACATTTTTGTATTATGTTTGCATCAAATTTCTTGGATTTTTTTACAAGTGGGTTGAGAAAGACACACAGCAATTGAATACAGCTGTGGAGCCCGGTTTAAATAATGAATACTCTCTCTGATTTGGCAAAGAATTGCCTCCCTGTAATATTTTGACAAAAAATACAAGCCTCTCTTTAGAACGGCTCTAAAGTTGCTAAAGTTGTTTGTATTTTCGGTTCCTTCTGTAAATTTACATGAAATCTTGTAATACCGAGTCTAATCCTGATAAACATTGTCTGCATAGTGTTAGCCTGAAGAGAAGTGTACATTAATGAAATAAAGCACACTGAAGGCACAGATAGGAGTGAAAGGCTATCAACACTAGGAACCTAAAATGAAGACACCTAGGTGCTCCCCAGTCAATTGAAAGCTACATTTGCAGGGCAGGGCACAAAGATCAGCTGCTTGGGGGTTCAGTGTTTCATTTAGGCATAGCTGTGCTGCACCAGTTCACCCTAGTTCCTTTATTGGCAATCTAGTGATTTGGAAACCCCTTTTGCTTATTTGTTTGTAATGCAGGAGAGATACTCCCAAACGCACCCATTATAAAAAATAATGATATATGGTGTTAAGCTGGCCATAGATGTATCAGAAATTCAGCTGGAGTGACCAAATTGTGATCTATGTGTGGTTGTTTCTTCTTGACAGAAGTCGATCTAATGATCGATGTCTGTCAGACAGGCTTGTAGGAGAATTTTCCTTGATTAGTTGGATCAATGTATTCTGACAGTGGAGGAGAAGGGAGTATTCCTTCAACCACCTTGATTGTGTGGATTTAGAAATCCATCCAGAGGGCTGAAAACACAAGTCATCTATGGATAGCTCACAGTCACACCTCAGCATAGCATATTCCATGTAATTTTGTAGTTTTTTTTGTCAGGTGTTTTACAAGCATTTTACAAGCATTTTTGCACATGTATCAGGCATCAGAAGTTTGTTTCCTGAGCTGGGTACATCTTTAGGAATAGAATTCTTCAGACATAAAAAAAAACCCTGCACTAAAACACTCATAATGCACATTTAGCCCCCATTCATTCCTGACCACATTTCTCGTTGCTCGTTTCCCTATGCCTGACTACACTTACCTACTGGTTAACATGCAAAATCCCATTAGAATCGTCACTGTTCACACTCAATTGCCCTACACTCTGCGTTCTATGCTCAAAAAAGTTTGGTCCCATAGACGTCAATGAAAGCACCTAAACACGTGATTCACATGCAAACATGTTTGTAAAACACCTGAAAAAATGCTTCAAAATCACCAGGAATACATTCTGCCCAGGTGTGAATGCAGACATACAGGTATTCCATCTATGGGACCAAATACACCTAATCGTACTCAATGAAAAGCTCATGTACATTTTAGAGCATAGGACATAGACAAATGTGACAAGGGACAATTAGAAAGAATAGGATTCTGCAGGTTGACCCTACGCAGGTGTAGGGAAAAGAGTAGAAAAGTGTGAATGGGGCTTATGGCTAAAAATTACTCACATCAATCAATCATGTGCAGACCTGTCTTGGGAATTTGAATGGGGTTTGCAATACATTAGACCAAAAGATTATCTCTCAGAGCACTGGCTTCGAGGAGCAGACCCACTTACTCCACATGTGTGGCGCTCTATAAAATTCACATGCAGTACATTTTCTTTAGTATTTAGCTAAATACAAACATGTGCCCCCTAAAAATGCTTTGAATCTCCTCTACAGTACTAAAAACCTCAGTAAAGTGGTAAGCAGCTCTCATCTCATTTGTTTTAGGCTAGTGAAGTTGCTTATTGCAGTAATGGGCCAATAGTAGACAGGTAGCAAGCTAGAGACAAAGAAACCAATCACTGTTTCCATAACAGAGGCACACAGGTTCCTAAACACTCTACAGGAGATCCAAACTGACATCTAGGCCCCCTTGTGCTTGTAAGCAGGTTGAAACTGCTTAGGAAGTCAGTGTTTGGCCCAGGCTGGGTTGGGAAGAGGTTTTCTAATCCTGGTGCGTGGGATTTTTTTGGGCTTCAGCCAGCCCACCTGTGATATAAATTTGGGGATGGCTGAGGTCCGAGAGCTCTGGAGTGCAGCTATTACTGATGTTCCCACAAAACTCACCAGGTATGGATTTTGCCACTATGGACTTCCACCTGTAAATGTATGCCTGGGCTGCCGAACAGTTAGTCATGTTGGGGCATGTTTTGAATTACACTTACTTTACTGAAGCTAGTCAGTAAAGAGTGTTAAATGTTTCCGTGAGCCTGGTCTGAAGTTACTCCAAGGGGGTATATACTGAGGTTGGCATATCCAAAAAGAACCTGGGCCTGTATAGCACTATTGTGGTATGAAGCACACCACACTACAGTGACAAGCAAGTATATTAAGGAAGGTTGTTACTACAGATAACTAAGCACACAGCTAAAGACACAAGGCAACCAGTCGAGCTGTGGTACCTGGGTAAGGTGAGATGTCCTCTGGCAGTGAGGGGGTTACTATTCAGGCTCCCTCCCTAGCGGTCCATCTTCCATATTGGAGGCCCTCAGCCTAACTGCACAGTACAGAAGAGGAAGAGTTACCACAGGACTCGTGTTAAGATCTGCACTACTGTACTGTATGTGTCCGTCAGGGTCCCATTCTGTTACTGGGAGCGAGGTAACAAAGGTATGCTGGCTGGTGGAGGTAGCGTTGCTTGGCCCGTTACTTTGAATGCAAGATATTCAAGTCACTGTGTGCAGAGCTATGGGACAACACTACATAGAGATGAGCTGACACTGCATGCAGTAATGAAGGCAAATTTTTCTAAGTCTGAAGACTGCCTTAATGTTAGACTGTTTACATGACTGCAGTTCCCGCCTGGTGCCAGGCATTGGTGAGCGTGGCGTTGGGCAAGGGTACCCCTAGTGCGCGGGTGCGATAGGCCCTGCCCACACGTTGCCCACCATTTGAAGCATCAGTCGTTTTTTTTTTTTTTCTAACTTAGCTCTTTGCATATTGTACATTCACATCAATCTCTTCCCTCAAGGAGCTCACAGTCTAAGGTCCTTATGTCACATGCATACATACTCACATACACAATTTAGGGCCAGTTTGGATAGGCGGCAGCTGACCTACCATCATGTGTTTAGATCGTGGGAGGAAGGTAGAGTATCTGGAGCACCCCACACAAGCACAGGGAGAACATGAAACTCCAATAAGATACTGTCCTAACCAACATTTAAACCAGGGACCACTGTGTACAGTTTGTTGAAGGAACACATGCAAACTCTTTTTGAGCTCCCAGAGCACCCAAAAATGTGCATCCTTTTTGCATACTGCTCTGTCATGAATTCTTAATTGCACCTCAAAGCATCATAATAATGCTTTAAAAGTACCATGCATTTTGGTGCAGTACGATCTAAAAAAAAACCCACACTTTTGTTCAATTTCTGTGTGTATGACTGCCCATTGAAATTAATAAGATGCCCTTGATGTGATGCACTAAAATGTGCAAAAACACTGGCGCACTATTGCACCTGCATAACAGTTAACATTGTTTAGGAATCACTTCTGCTGTACTAAACTCATTTTTTCACTTGTTTCTCTTTTAGATTCAATGATATGACAATACAAGTAGTCCACTGATTTCATAATTCATTCAATAGGGTTTCCATAGAAAAGTGAGTGCTGATGAACCCTGTAGCCCATTAGGCTGCTAGGGATTACTTTGAATGATTGTGTCAGTACAGAACTGATTCTGCCTCTGCAGACATATTTATGGTTCTTTCAGTATGGTACTGATTATGTTTCTGAGGACACATATCACGTGTCAGTACATTATTCATTGTGTCTTTGCAGATTCATTTTTATTTGTGTTAGTATGATATTGATTGCTTGCTTCAGTGGGGTATGGATTCTGCTAGTCTGGTGCTATAACCAAAAGACATGAAATATGACTCCCCTGATCCATTTGTTTTCAGAATTTGGTAAAGACCTCATGGCTGGCCACTAATATTCCCTCCTGAGATAAGTGCAGAATCAGTAAATGTTTAATAATCTTGGTAAAAATGTGGATGGAATTCATAAAGTGTTTTGTGTACATTCTAAAAGTGGCCCAACATTCATGTACCTGTCTAGAACTTCTACTTTAATTTGGCACGCGGTATGCCACTTTTAGAATGCACGCGAGACACTTTCACAAAACCTGTCTATGCCAGTTTCTCTCTGTGCAACAAAAGATAGTTGGTCTTAAATCAGCTCTGTTTTAATAACATACAAAATGTTGGTGTTTTTTTATTGTTAAATTGGCACAGTCATTGCGTCACAATGAAAAAGTGGTGTGTTTTATAACTACCTGAATTTAGCGCATAGAGAAAGGTTCAAAACACCACACATCTAGCAAAGACACTAGTAAACAGGTGAAAGCAGCCTCAGCCAGCTTCATCCAAAGCCATGCCCCCTACGCGTTTCACCCTGCCCATGGGGCTTAATCATGGAGGTCCTGAACCTGGAGGTTCTTGAATTTGGCAAATGAGTCTCAGTCAGAACTGAAAGTGTCATAGATGCTTCATGAATTAATAAGTGGGATTAAAACCAAAAAAGTGGTGCAGAAACTTTATTGATTTCCTTCAAATGTGTTTTGAGGGTTCAAGGCTCCCCCTGCATCAGGGCTGACAAACAAGAACATATAATGCCATATACAAGTATATATAAACCATACTACTGTATATGTACAGTATAAAAAAAACTATGAGAACATAATAGATATGGTGTACTAGAAAATCATTTATCTGACCTTCTAAAACCTCTACCTGCGTATCATAAAAAGTTTGTATCATTAGGAAATAAGTATAAATACACAAATAACAATATTACATCTATTCAACTAGAATGTCTACTTGTGTCAGTGCATTTGGACGTGACCTCTGTATTGTATGCAGAGTTAAAGGATGATCAAAAACCATACTACCATAAATTCACCCCATGCTGTAAAAATCACAAAATGTTCCATATACCAAACTGATCAAGAACCATGAATGCTAGGAAGCCACTACCATAGTATACATCAGGCATCACTAAATGGCAGACCGAGTCACTATCCCATGCGGTCCCACTATTTAGGAGCGTTTTCTTCCCACAGCCATCTCGCGATCATCCTAACAGAGCTGACAGCTGGAAGCAGGATATTTCTGGATGGAGGGCGGGAGCTGCCTGAGGTTAACCACTTGCCTATTGGGCACTTATACCCCCTCCCTGCCCAGGCCAATGTTCAGCTTTCAGTACTGTCGCACTTTGACAATTGCACAGTCATGCAACACTGCACCCATATGAAATTTTTATAATTTTTTTTAACACAAATAGAGCTTTCTTTTGGTGGTATTTAATCACTGCTGGGTGTTTTATTTTTTGTGCTATAAACAAAAAAATAGCAAAACATTTGAGAAAAAAAGTTTTTCTTTATTTCTATTACACAATTGCGCAAACAGGTAATTTTTTCTCCTTCACTGATGTGCATTGATGAGGCTGCACTAATAGTCAGCACTGCAGGGCACCGACTGGCGACACTGCTGGGCACTGACTGGTGGCACTCCTGGGTGGCACTGCTGGGCACAGATGGGTGGCACTGCTGGGCACAGGTGGGTGGCACTGGTGGGCACTGATCATCAGTGAACCAGCAAACACAAATGCTCCTGCGCTTGGGGATGGACTCGATGCAGGCTACAACCACATTAAGAATGTCCTGGAACATGCACAACTTGCTGCCCTCAAATAGACCGGGGAAATCCAAATATACTGAATGAGGAAAGAACAAACAGAGGGCGCACAGGCCTAGTGCATTATCATAAAAAATGTTTAATAAGAAATAAAGTAGGTGTTGTACTCAAAAACGACAATAAAGTCAAGGCACATCATAAAAGAACAGCTGGGTCAGCACCGCGCTGAGTAACAGTCCGCAATAGGGAGTGTAGACATGCAATAAGTTGACGCGTTTCGAGGACTTGGCTCTTCCGGTATACATAGAATAGTTAACTTGTATTTAGCTGATCTGGTAATAATATATATATATATATATATATATATTACATTGTAATCAGTAACATATTCCCTGAAGATGGAGTGAGGACAATGGGGCTATAGAGTAAGTTAGTTCATCATAAGATATATTTCCCATAAAATTCCATTGACACTATTAAGCAGACAGTAACCAACACCAGTGGTATACATATTTCTAATAACCTCCATAACTGGACACACAACCATAAGGCAAGATTTGACAGGTGCAGCCAGTTTGTGATTACACTGCCGCCATTATGTAAGCATTGCGTCTATACTCTCCTGGCAGTTTGCCATTTTATGCATACGAGCCATTACAATGTTTTATTCTGGCACAATGTTTCATATGAACTATCCAATTTAAGACGCTCATCACTCTTGTATCTGCCACCCAAAAAGCTGATGTTTATTCCCAGTACATATCAATCCAGTCAATTATACTACTTTCCTCACAGGTGCTTCTTTTATCAGAACTTGAGTTGCAATTACAATTGTGCCAGGCATTAGCTTCTACTGCAGGGGTGCCAAACTCCAATTTAATTGTGGGCCGCATCAACCTTATGGTTGCCCTCAAAGTGCCAGTTGTATCTATAAGACTAGATGTCCAGAGCACCCCACCCCCCCTTACATCAGATGTCAAGAATCCCCCCCATTATCAGAAGTCATGAGTCCACCACCCTCCTTTACATAACAGTGCACCCCCTTACCTTGTGCTGCTTCCAGGAAGAAGCTGGGGATGGAACTGGGAAGCAGAAAGTGAAGAGTCTGGAGGAGGACCAGAGAAGAGCTGGAGTCAGCTGCCAGAGTCTACTGAATGCTGAGACCAGGGAAGGTGGAGACGAGGGGGTGCTGCAACTGCACAGAGAGGCAAAGGATCTGTAGGAGAAGGGCTGTCCCCCTCTCTGCTTCTGACTGCTGAGACAGAGGGGTGCAGAACACAAAAGCACAGCAGGGGAGATCGCTGTACTAACATCAGATAGTTAGCACAGCGACTCCTCCTGAGCTGTCAGTTTTTTTTCGTTGCAGTCCGCTGGGTTGAATAAAAAAAAAAAAAATGTGTACCAGGCTTTATGGTAATACGTTTTTTTTATTATCCTATAGCTCTGCATACAATATAGCGGTTACATCCAAATGCACCAACTTTAGTAGGTATCATCTTTTGACACAAGCAGACTTTATAGATGAATAGATGTAATAAACAAATAAAGTTTCTTAGTGATACAAACTGTTTTTATGATATGCATACAGAGTTTTTAGACGTTCAGATATACAATTTTTAGTACACCATAATTATTATGTGCTGACAGTTTTTTGCCAGTCTCCTAAACTGTATATGCTCCAACTTGGAGACTCTCAATCCTATAGAGTTAGGACCATAGTATACAGAGGAGCCTTGACGTGGGCACTTCAGCTTCCATATGTTTGTAAATGTGTGCAGCAAAACCCTCTTTGTTTTAAAGTGAATTGTTGAGTGTCAATATTGTTTGTTTGCAGGCTAGTTGGTAAGAGTGCTGGGAAATTGTTGTTTGTGATGTGCGCTGCCTTTCCATGTGCACCTTCCTTCAAAGGCTAGTTATAAATTAGGGTGGTTGCCATATTTTTGTATCGTCTGTTCGCTGATTTAGTGTGGGGACGCATTTGATGCCTTCAGCTGCCATTGTGCTCTTGCTGGGTGTCCAACGTGTGCCCATTCCTTTAAGGAGAAGTGGACTGCCTCCAGTCAAACCTGCCCTTAATTTATCCACTGCTATATATGCTCCAACTTGGAGACTCTCAACTATTAGGACCGCAGTATACAGAGGAGCCTTGATGTGGGCACTGTTGCTTCCACACAAATCTGCCAGTAATGAAACCCTCTGTTTTAATGTGAATTTTTAGACAGGGTCAATTTGGTTGTTTGCAGGCTAGCTGGTAAGTGTACTGGGAAATGTTTGATTATTTGTGAAAACTTTTAAGCACTTTTGAAAGACATTTATCATGACTGTTGGCATTACTGAATGTACTGAAAAGAGTTTTCATACAAGGGTTTTTACTAAAGTCTACCAGTTTATGGCCAGATTTAGACTTTTCAGCCAACCCTCAGTAATGCCCCACATAACACAGAGCTGTGTCCCTTGAACTGGAAATCAAATGTGTTTTTTCTTTTTGAATCCAGTGCTTTTAATACAGCTATTGCAGTACCCCTGAGATATGTGACACTGGCAGTGTTTGCCTCTTTCACTTATCTCCTCTCCCACCTCTCTTCTCTATTACAAGTGTATAATGGAAGTTTTTCTGTCTTGTTTTTGTAAGGGTATCGCAGAGACCCCTGATGGGCCCCACTATTTGCCTTGAATTCTATTCCCTACTGGACACACGCAGCCAGGCACACAGTAGCTTCCTAGGCTGTCAGCACAATAACCAGACAGAAAGTGTCTGATAGTAGCTAAACCTTTCAGGATAGATCGCTTGTGCAAGATATAGTGGACCTACAGCTCAGGGGACTCTCACTCTGCAAAAAGTCCTGAGCCAGCAACTCTGGAACAGTCTTTCCAATTTTAGTGCACAAAGTAATAAAGGACAAGATCTGCCTTTTTCTCTACTTATTAGGATAGCTCTCCTCTTGCTTAATAATAGAAGAGCTGCAACTCAAGGACTTCAGACACAAGCACAGTCGATAATCAGCTACTCTAGAGCAGATGCTTAAAGGGTTAAAGGAGCAACAGTGACTAGGATCTTTTATCTTCAGGCCTTTACTCACTGTCTCCCTGTGTACTTTGTTGCCTTCTTCCAATACCAGCCAGACACTGTACCGTGAGCCTCCAGGCTAGATACTCAGTTGACTGCCCTTGAATATATTCTAGCTCTTTTCCAAAAGCAGGCCTCCCAGTTCTCCCTGAGCTGGGACCTCAATGAACTCCTGTATCAGAAAATAGCCCCCCCCCCCCCCAGCTAGCCCTAGTTGGGACCTCTGTGGACTCCTGAAAATTTCAGCTGACTTACCCAGAAGGGAAAGCAGCCCTTCCAGGCGGGGATCTCCCCCTGCTTTTCTAAGTCCTAGATTATTTATGCA
The DNA here is from genome assembly GCF_062004578.1 of Staurois parvus. Taxonomy (NCBI): domain Eukaryota; kingdom Metazoa; phylum Chordata; class Amphibia; order Anura; family Ranidae; genus Staurois; species Staurois parvus. Next base: position 2,528,798 of record NW_028319936.1, on the reverse strand, counting down.
CACCTCAGCCTCCTGCTGGTCATTCTCTTGACCGCGGTTTGGCTAAGGTTGCAAGATTATTCATCCCAGATTCTGCCTTTTCCAACTCACTATGTTCCAGAGCTTACCTGAATATAGGGGAGTAGTCGAGCTTGCAACCAGCAGAAACAAGAACAGCCAAAAACAATATAAAAATGTGTTCTACTGGCTACAGAGGAGCAACCTAACTAGGAGGGTGCTACATAAGGAAGAAATCTGGCCATACATTAATAGATCTAACAGATTCCTCCATCCATGCTATTCAGTGTGGACGAAGAAATTTGCAGTGTCAGCTATTGTATTCTGATAACAGGCACCAACAGCTGTCAGAATACCCAAACTGTAGCTGTATTTGACTGCATGCAGCTACTGTTTGGGTGACAATTTCCCATGGGAAATTTCACGGTTCCTTTAATTTTTCAATCAAGGGATGTCAGGTGGGGGCCTATAGAGCCACCCACACAGTGAATTTTAGGCAGTAAATTGCTAAATGTATGGCCAGCTTAACATAAAGTACACAGGGGCAATATAAACTGAATGTTGTCTCCCCCCCATCTCATTTTGGATATACACATTTAAAAAGAAACTGTTCAATTTTCTAAAACCTTTACAGTATACAGACAACCTGTACCAAAGATTGTTATGATATTATTTCAGTTGGATTATTGGACTCAGCACACAATTCTAACCTGTTAATTATTCACTGTAATCAGATTTAACTTGCAGTGCACTTTAGTAATAGCTCCTATGTGATAATCTCAACTAGCCAGCTTGTATATTAACTCACTACAATGTTCCCTTCAAATTTCTTTGGATTGTAAATTTAACCTCTGATAATGTAAGCCAAAGCAATGGAGTAATGGCATTTTATGTTGCAAGACCTGTAATGCAATGATAACCTTCTAACTGTATAATCGTTGATTCTTTCTTCACACTAATTACTTAGCTATTCTTTAACCTGTGCTAACTGATAATGTCCTGAGACCTAATGCCAAGTACACATGATGAGAAATCAGATGTAAAAAACATTTTCGGAGCAATCGTCTGATAATCGAATCGTTAGTACGCAGCTTTCGAGAGCCGATCACGACAGTTCATGTTGAATCATCTGAAGGGACAAGCATGAAAAATTTTCTCAGAAAATCACTGAATTCTTTTTTAATCAGTAGAGTATTCTTCAGTAAAAAATCAAGTGACCAAGCCTGAGAATGCTTGGAAACGATACATTGCATCATCACAGGAAGTTGTATTCTATTGCATGAAAATTTTTGTAGCTCTAGTAACCTAATCGTTTTTGACAAGAAGCTAGCATGAAAAAATAAAACAAATGGATGATCAATTATCCAATATTTTCATTGTGTGTACCAGGCTTTAATGTGACCAAACAAAAATGGATGAACATTGTCAATATTGGCCATTCATTGTTTATCCAATCACAATGTCTTTCTTTGGAGATAGGTTATCATTAGTATGGCAATAGGATTCAAGTGGCTTCAGCAACAAGATCACAATAAAACTTGGCATCTATCCTGTGATAGACACTATAGAACTCCTAGGGATCCCAAATGCCAGGTATGTTTGGTAAGGGACAATAAAAAGTGAGGGCTGATTTTCCGCAGTTAGGTGTGACACTTGACCTGCTCCAGAGTTGGAGAAGCTGGTCCTTTGGCAATGTGGGATGGTCAGTGGGCACAAGCTTTTTCTCCTTGCACAGAGCAGCAGAAATTCTTTCTAATCAACCCATTTTCCAGAGTTCTTGTACTATGATCTTCTGATCTTTGCCCTTCAATGAAATGCACAGGCTTACTTAAGATAACCGTGTCTTAGGATGCTGAAGTACAGTGAACATAACCATTTCCTTAGACAGTATAATATCAGCTTTAGACTTAAAACATAAATGCAACCCTGTGGTGAAATTATGGATATTCAATTATTTACAAATTTTTTAAACCCCCACTGACATCTGTAACTGCAGGCACCGAGGAGAAAGCGATCCTCATAGTTCACAGGAGAAGGACTATAATCATCCAAAGAACTTGTACAAAAGCTCAGTTGCTGTTTGTCAACAATATGTAAACACTTGAATGTCCATAGTTCGGCCACAGGTTTACTTTAAAGTATATTTTGCACTCTCACAGCCAAATTAGGATAGCACTTATTTTACATTTTTTACATGTCCCCATTCACGAAGCATAACTTAAAAAATATATAACAAATTGCAGCTTACCCTTTAATATGCTCTATTATGGACCCTCCAGCAAGGAAAAATGCTACCATAGTTCTCTTTGTTTATGAACGTGCTGGGCAGCTGTGGTTGCTACACTGTGCAAATCTTCATTATCATTTGTAACTAGATTTGAACACTTTCTGTCCTAACAAAGGGTTACAAATGTAGAAAGCACCCTTTCTGCATTGTATGCTAATAGATGGATAGAATTTTGAACAAAAATTCGTAGGAAAAGTCTAAGGAAAATTCGTAAGAAGATCCTCGGAACATTAGTTGGAATGAATGGACTTTACTGAATGAAAACCACATACAATGTTCAAAATGTTTTCCATGCTGCGCATGAGAATTTTCTCATCACTGCGGTCAAAAATTAACTTCAATTTAATCCACTAATGATTTTAAAAGTGAACTAATTTTCTTAGAACCTTCTTTTCCTAAGAACGTTTGTTTGAAATTCTACCAATCTATGGCCAGGTTTAGGACAGACTCACTCAAAATACCTTGCAGTCAGCCATGACACCTCCTCGTGAGAAGCATCTAAAAGGTAAGAAAATGTTCTAAAATAGTTTTTTCAGTGTGCTGTGTAAATGGGAAGACATAAGAAAAATATAGTGGGGTTTTCTCAAGTTTTACTGCAAAAGTGGAAACGTGTTTTAAAGTGCCTGCTGACATAAAATGACAGTCATTTCCAACTAATGTTCTTGTGAATGTTCCTGTATAAATATTCATAAAGGGCCAATCATTATACCCAGTTATGGCTTTATTTCAGTAGTGATCAACTAGGAACATCTAGCCTATGCACTCAACTATCACTAGTTAAATGGGTAGCTTGGTGTGCCTACAGATAGCATACTGCTCATAGATTTGATCATCTCCAAGATCCATTTCAAATTTGCCATATTGTGTGGCAGTTATCCTATGTTCGTGACCATATTTTCCGTACTTGTCCTTGTGTAGACATAACAAGATATTAGTACCTCGTACTTGTGGAGACATAACAAGACATTAGAAGAAATGTCTCTATAGTGAGTAAAATTACACTCTTAGACGGTTGTCACTGGAACAGATATCCCTATTGGAAGAGTTACTTTCATTTCTTGTTTCACAATTTAAAGTAGTTTTAAAGTCTAAAGGTAGATTCACCCTGAGTTCAGTACTTTTTGAAAACATGGTGCAGTGCGAGGCAATCCACTGCCTCACACTGCACGGTGGCTAATTGAACTGTAAGAGATGCCTGTGTGACATTTCAATAAAGTTCATAAAAAAAAAATGAACAGTGCGATGTGCTGAGATAAGCAGAGAAGCGCTACACTATTCTTGCCAGGCCGCAGTGAACATCACGTTACACTGCAGTGGCTGGTGTGAGCATATCCTAAGTGCAACCTCTGCAATAAGTTAAAAAATGCCCCACTACCTGTCCTACATCTCCCACCCCCCTTTGTCCCTAAGCACTTTCTTTGCTCCTGCCATGTTTCCAGTACTCTGGCTCTGGTGTCGCTCCCCTCACTTCCTGCTTTCACAGAAGAAGCTGAGGGCAGCGAGAGCAATAGGCCCCTCCTGTCACCAGTTCAAATTCCTGTGGTGGTAATTAAAATCAGCTCTGAGCTGGCATACAGAGGTACACCAGTACTCTGAGTGGGCCATAGCTGTACTGTAAAGTATCTTGTATGTGATGGCTTCCCATTCAGTACTGCATCTTCGGCCTCATTCAGCTGAAGGCAGGGGGATGTAAACAAAGGGAATGTGGATACAGGCAATGTCATTACTCAAATACAGCAATATCTATGTTTGGGAAATGATAGGGAACCAGTCTCCACAGTCGCAGCAGCTGTTGGCTGGGCAGAGCCTGCAGGGGAGCTAGTAGACCAGTTCCCCCTCAGGTCCACCTTACTTTTGATCTATAGGGGGTGGAAGTTGGTGGATTTGAAAGCTGTTATTGGACTGAATTGCAATTATGGATCCACCCACTGCTGTGTGATTTCAATCAACAAAAAGACAGACCTGATAGAAAAACAGTCTCTCCACTCCCCATCAGGCTTTGCCCACCCAACTACAAAACTCTTACTCTAGGTTCACATCTGTGTGGGTGGTGCCGCTACAGATCCGCACGAAAATTTGTGCAGCCGCACCACCCGCACAGAGAAATGCGGACCCGCTCACACAGGAAAACGCAACCGTACTGGGAAACAAGGTACCCGTGAGGGCTGTGTTTTCCAAAGAAGTGCAGGGACTTCTTCCCTGTGTGTCATGGGCATGGGAGTCCATTCAAATGAATGTGCAAAACACGGCCCGCACGGCCCCATATATGTGAACAGCGTGTCAAAGTGGAACTTTAGTCAGAAAATTAAGTCCTGATACATCACTTCAGGCTGACCTTTTTGCAGGTAAAAGCCAGTAATGCACCCTGCTCTGCACATGCTCAGTTGCTCTCTATTCTCAGCGCTGTGCTTAGAATTAGAGCCATTAGAGGTCGATTTGCTGACAGCATAAAGATTTACTGTTGCTGAAGGGGGAAGAAAGCAACAGGAATGATACAGACTGTGTGGAGGGAACACAGATTAGGGAGGGAGAAAAGAAAAGCAGGAGAGATGACAGGAAAAACCTCTGCTGGCAGGGAGACACAAAAGAGTTACACTTAAGAGGACAGTGTCTTACCTTATCTCTCTGATATTCCCTCTTTTCTCCCTCATCAGCAGCCTGTGAAATTCTGCACTGTAAAGCTTCTGTCAGCCTTCCTCTCTAACTGAGCCAAGACATACAATCAAGGCTGGAAATACACATATTTTAATTACAGAAAATGACATAAAGTTTTTGAGATCAAGAAGAGGGAAGAGTTTCCAAAAAGAAAGTGACTGCTCTGGGTTTCAATAAAATGATAGCCTCTAGCAAAAAGAAACAGGAGCAACGCTGGAGGCAATTTACAGTACACACTAATTTTGGTAGCATAATTATTAATGTGTAATGTATGATTTTTTTTTTGTTAAAGAACATTAATTATCAGGTTTTTATGTGTAAAATTCTGCTTTAAGCTGTCTGTCTGTGTGATAAGCATAGTGGCCAGACAGGAGGGGAGCACACTGAGGTAGTGTCCAGTATAGACACTCCTGCTTCAGTGACAGGTTCCAATACATTTATGCATTTGTCTCTGACAAGTTCATGAATTGGACGCAAGTACCAACAATTTCAGTGCAGCAGCCTGATGGAATTCTAAAGGGTGTCTGCAATGAAGCGTTTAATATGTGTGGTAAAAAAAACTGCTCAAAGGAGAAGTGGTTACAGAGGAACTCTGGTTGTTTTTGAAAAAAAAATTAAAAAATAAAAGTCATCGGCTACAAATTCTAAAACTGTTGACTTTTAATAAATAGACACTTACCTGTCCAGGAGTCTAGCACAGTCTTCACCATGGCCGGTTCTTCTCCAGTCATGGGACAATCTTGGCTGAGGGAAGCCAGCCGTGACTTCCTGGTGTTTCATAACTGGCTCCCCACTGTGCATGTGCAAGGCTGATCCAGCAACCTCCTGGGACATGTGTGTGTTTTTAACACTTTGCATTATTTTGTTACTATTTTTCTGGATCCAGAAATGATTTGACAAACTGGATAAAACTTAAAATGCAGCACCCTGTTCAGTGTCCACATTCAGATTTATGTACTAAGATGAAAAAAGCTGTATATAAAAATAATCACTTTCAGCCAGATCAACGTTACAGTGGAAATATTATAAGCCAGAAGGGGCTTTTATTGGTGTGGAATGCTTTCTAAGTCTCTGCCAGAAGGAATTCAGGCTGCCTTGGACAAAAATTAATGCAATGTACAGTTACAAATAAATCAAGGAATCTGAACGCTGACAGTACATCAAATGAAGCTGCCACCAGCATTGCTAAGGCATTACACAAGGCCTTTGTGTATAATAATTATTAAAGAGGAACTAAGCTTCTGTTTTCATACTTCCTGGAAGGAACCAAAGCAGAGCAGTGTAAGCATATTACAAATTCTTCTACTTGGAAACAACTTCTTTTCTTTTTTGTGAAATGTGGACAGTCCTGTTTGTCACATTCAGGTCTGGTCTGTGATTATACTTAGTTTATATTGATACAAGATGCATGATATTAGGCAGCTACAATGATCCTTGGTCCTGCATTAATACAATGGTCTGTGGAGGGAATATCAGTGAAGTCTGTTTCTGGTTATGTGAATGCTTCGTACTCCTTGTTTAGCCAGAACATACAGTACATGCTACCATTCCAATCACAGGCTGTTATCCTTTCATGGTGGTTAGATGGGCAGAAAGGGGAAAAAAAGCACACACACACATATTCAGAAGTTATATATTTTTTAAATCATATCATGACATCAAAGTCCAGTAACAAGACTCAAAAAACTGTCTGAGATAAAGTATTTATTCATTCTGTCAAACACATTGCCATTGTAGTACTACCCTGTTGAGGGCCATTGAGTATTTTTGGGTTCCCTGTCTGTCCTGAGCCTGTTTTGGATGTACAGACCCTGTTGACACCACTGTGAATCTTTGACCATGAGTACTCCCTAGCGTTGAACCATAAAATAAACGCACAGTTTAAAGCGAGCAAATATTCTGGTTATATTGAGGTCAGAATATAAAGAGTGCAAGCACAACAAGGATGACAGTAGATCTGCATAAAAGAAAAGTTAAACACTCTAAAAGGTTCAACAAAATACTATAACACAGTATGACTTTTAGAAACCCCAAATGTCCTGTAGGATCCGAATTTAAACATCAATTCCAGCTTCCGAGATATCTTCTGAGCTCAAGTGAGCTATCAAGATGTCAGGTTAACTCACTTTTGGGTTTTCAGTCGCTAGTAACTGAGTTTAACTCAGATGAATACTTTTGTTATGAGCAATAGTGTCCCCTTTTTGTATCTCTATAATTGAAGGCGTCCAATCTTCATGGGGCCCTAGCTGGTGCACATTAAAGCTCAAATCATTTCTTGTGCCAGAGCAAGATTTCCTTAAGATGGTATACTCACAGAAAAATTCCCTCTTGGAGTGATGTTGAAAGTGGGGAAGGTCTCTTTAACACAGAGGATGAAGGCAAGATGTAGCTAAGGCTGTAGAAACTTCAGCAGAGGTTGAACCCCTAAAGATGGTGAACTAGTCTGGTGAAGCAAGTTCCTTTGGAGTTGGAAGAGGCTTGAAATTAGATAATAATATAATCCTGTCTGCAGGGGGCATGTGCTATAGCCAGAGTCCTGTGGCTTCCAGATGTTAATGAGACAGTAAGTAGTAGGCTATATTACAGAGTGAGCTAGGCAGTCTGGGCCCAATTGTAATAAAGCTGTAATGTAAGGTGTACTGAACTGAACAAGTGAAATTTAACACAGTCACTTGCAACTTGTGAGGATGTGGGTATGGAACCCTCTCACCCGGTTTAAAGACTTTGCAGGGTAAGAGGTAGTCTCTCAGTTGGGGGGGGGGGGGCCCTGTGTTCTTTTAGCCCCTCTGCTAAGGAGTGATGCTGATGACAGCTCTACGATCCACCTGCCCGCAGGATTGACTGTTCTGCTCATCAGCGATACCAGCGGTCTGCACTCCTTTCCTGCTCCACTTAATGACCCGATCCAGCCCGGATCTCCGTAGTCCTAAACAGCCTTCTCTATACACACCCATCCTCCGCCTCTCTCTATCTACTTCCTGTAAAGTTCCCAGGCTTCTCAATATACATTTTATTGCCAAAAGCATTGGGACACCCCTCCATATCATTGGATTCAGGTGTTCCAATCACCTCCATGGCCACAGGTGTATAAAATCAAGCACCTAGGCATGCAGACTGCTTCTACAAACATTTTTGAAAGAATAGATCGCGCTCAGGAGCTCAGTGAATTCAAGAATGGTACTGTGATAGGTTGCCACCTGTCCATCTGTGAAATTTCCTTGCTACTCAATATTCCACGCTCAACTGTTAGTACTATTATAACAAAGTGGAAGCAACTGGGAACAACAGCAACTCAGCCGCAAAGTAGTAGGCCATGTAAAATGACAGAGCGGGGTCAGTGCATGTTGAAGTGTACAGTGTGCTGAAGTCACCATCTGTCTGCAGAGTCAATAGCTAAAGACCTCCAAACTTTGTATGGCCTTCACATTAGCACAACAGTGTGTAGAGAGCTTCATGGAATGGGTTTCCATAGCCAAGCAGCTGCACCCAAGCCTTACATCACCAAGTGCAATGCAAAGCATTGGATGCAGTGGTATAGAGCATGCTGCCACTAGACTCTAGGGAAGTGGAGATGTGTTCTCTGGAGTGACAAATCCTGCTTCTCTGTCTGGCAATCCGATGGCCATGTCTGGGTTTGGCGGCTGCCAGGAGAACAGTACTTGCCTGACTGTATTGTGCCAAGTGTACATTTTGGTGGAGAGGGGATTATTGTGTGGAGTTGTTTTTCAGGGGTTTGGCTTAGCCCCTTAGTTCAAGTGAAGGGCACTTTAATGGCATCAGCATACTAAGACATTTTGGACAATTTCATGCTCCCAACTTTGTGGAAACAGTTTGGGGATGTCACTTTCCTGTTCCAACATGTTTGCGCACCAGTGCACAAAGCAAGGTCCATAAAGCTTAGGATGAGCGAGTTTGGGGTGGAGGAACTTGACTGGCCTGTACAGCGTTCTGACCTTCAACCCAACAGAACAGCTTTAGGATGAATTAGAGCGGAGACTGTGAGCCAGGCTGTCAGGGCTCCGGGTATGACCAGAGGTGTGTGGACTGACACAGGGAAACGCAGGCTTCGGGTATAGTGTAAATAAGACAATTTATTAAAGACTAAACAACACAAACGCAGTGCAAGGTAAACATAACACAGTGCAAACAACCCAACCTCCAACAGATAACCATATATACAAATCAAACGTAGTCGGGCAGGCCGGGTTGGTAGCAAACAGGGTACCAGGAGCGAGCGGAAGAGTGGTCAGGAATAGCCGAGGTCAGGACAGGCGGAGTTCGTTCAGAGTCAGGATCAAAGCAGAGTCAGGATCAGGCAGGAAGCAGACAGGATGCAGGTACAGGGGCTCATGGGAAACATACACCAAGGCACTGACTGCAGGTCTGGCCATTCCTTAAATACACCTCCTGCAATCAGCCTCAGGTGATGGCTGATTGCAGGAGTGAGCTTCTGGTTGCTGAGAGCACCCACTGGCCAGCCCTGGTACTGCAGCCCACATGGCAGATGAGTCCCACCACTAATGGTGAGTCCATTCCTGACACAGGCTTTCTCGTCTGACATCAGTGCCTGACCTCACAAATGCACTTCTGGAAGAATGGTCAAACATTCCCATAGACACACTCCTGAACCTTGTGGACAGCCTTCCAAGAAGAGTTGAAGAGGTTATAGCTGCAAAGGGTGTGCCAACTCAATATTGAACTCTACAGACTAAGACTAGAATGTCATTAAAGTTCATGTGCGTGTAAAGGCAGGTGTCCCAATACTTTTGGCAATATGGCTCTTCTGGGAAATGTAGTTTCTTTGCTCCTTGTCTGAGCACAGAAGTCCTGCTACCAGCATACAAGTTCAACAAGGCTTTTCTTCAATAGAGTCTGGATAATGTAACCGCAGAACACTGCCATCTTGTGTTTCATTAACATCCTGCAACTAGTAATAATGCAGTGTATTACACCATGCGGACATCTGCTTTTCCCAGTTTCTTCCACTAATACATAGACAGAATCATATTGCTTTTCAGTGATAAATAACAATATTACAGACTTTTTTTCAAGGGCTCATTCACATAGTTGGCCAAGGCACAGTAAAAACAGACAGCTGAGCTGCAGTTTTAGCAACCCCTGACCACCCACCTAAAAAAGGACATTCGGCTGCTCAGGGCTGTACACAAGCTATGGCAGAAATTAAAGCCCATGTTGTGTTCAGCAGTTTAACTGCCTGCTGAATGTGCCAAGTAAGTGGAGCGGTGCCACAATTCATGCAGTTGAGGCACTGTGGTTTGGTCTTTTCAGAGAAAAAACAAGCATGAAGGAGGCAATGGATCGCCTCCCAGCCACCTGTCTACTCGTGCAAGGAGGCCTACAGGTATAGGCTTAAGGAACTGTCTTCTTTATTATTAGGTGCCATCAACTCAAGTCCGAGTCCTAGTGACTTGATGAATAAGAACTCTAAAAAGAAGTCTGCTTTGTGCTATTCTTGTAAGATCCTTCACTGTCATCCCCACAACTGTAATCAATGTATTCAACCACTTAGTAGTTGGTCTCCCTCTTAGACTGGTTCCTTCTATCTTCCCAAACATTATTACTTTCTACAATGATCTCTCCCTTCTGATATTGTGGCCAAAATAGGACAGTCACAACATCATCATTTGGGCTTCTAGTGACATAGCCAGTTTGATTCCCATCCAAAATCAATCTAGTACTTCTATGGGCTGTCCATGGCACACATAATATCCTTCTTCGGCACTAAAGCTCAAATGAGTCGATCTTCTTTCTATCCTGTTTTCGTAGTGTCCAGCTCTCACAACTGTAATTGATAACTGAGAAAATGAGAGCATAGACAGATTTGATTTCTGTTTTCAGTGTAATTTCTTTGCATTTGAACGGTCTTTAATACCCAATAAGTAACTGACCTAATCAAGAGTGTAACCAATGAGGTCTGCAAGGTCTCAGTTTATGTTCTGCATGATTGTTTTAGCTGAATGATTCACTAGGTATTAAAGCTAAATCACGATGCCCCAGAACCAACACTCTTTAGAGTACAGATACAGTATATCTTTGTACAAAAAAAAACGTACATGTTCCCCCAGCTTCCCGTATCTATTATATACTGCCAGATTCTCTGTTGTTGTGGGCAGTGTGTCCACTTGATTTTCTCCTGGTGCAGGTAATCCTTTGCACAAGTGCAACTACTAGGTCTAGAAAGATGAATGGAGGAGCTGTGCTGGGAAAGCTCAACTCTGCTGCATAAAAAACATAATGCATATGGTATTAAAATAATTTTCATTAAAAATATATTTACGATTTTTATTATTGAGATTACATTTTCAGTTCACTAAGGGCATTACTATGCAGTTGAATTTCTGCATACACATTATTTTGTAGAAATTACAAACATATATCAGCTTGTAGCATGGGGTTCTTGTGAACAAATGTTAGCAGAGCAGGTTGGTATATTTACATGGTTTAGTCCAGGGCTAATGCAAATTAATTTTTCCAAATGACTCTACTGTACAGGTCCCTGGGGGAAACTCAAACCCCAGGACCAAACAAAAATCTCCTGACCAATCTATCTGGAGCTCTTCACACCCTGAACCAGGAATTAAATATCCCAAACACCAAATGCTGTCACACAGAGGGCACTAATGTAGTGTTCCATGCCTTCACCCTAGAGGAACATGAGCACCATCAGCATACCAAATTCAGACTAGTCTACACCACCATACCAAACCCACTCTATAACTAACAGCTCCACTTTCCACATTTTACAGGTTCTTGCATCTGAAAAATCTTCTGAATAACAGGAATGTCCAGACCAGAAAGAAATCAACCATGATATTCTTTACTTATAGAAAGTCTGATATACTAAATGCAACATATTGGTATTATTCCTTAACAGTGTTGCAGTATATCCTTTGGTCACATTTTAACAACACAACTGTGCCATTACGAGTCAACAGGATGAGAACCTTAGCACCCACACTTGGCATTCACAGAAGAAATTCATGATATCTGGCATCAAAAATAAGTATCTCAATCTGCCCGGGATAAACTCATCGCTTCTTCTAAAGGGGCAATCGCTGGTCAACAGGTCGCTTACATGGTGGTACAGAGAGGTGTTATACTCACTGTGGAACCTAAGTGGTTAATCCTCCACATTGTGTAAAAAGGATGTTTGAGCTGATCCTCCCCTTCTTCTACTGTATCCTAAATATCTCCTGATAGAACAGAGGCTTTGGAACACTCTACACATGCTTTGTTGTGTATTGCTAGAGAGTTTTTTTTGGAGGGGACAGTGTATGCGATCAGCACAGAGCCAATCAGCACTGTCCAGACAGAGGTCAGGGGTTCTGCATCCTCCTACAGGAGAATGAAAACTCCTCCTACAAGCTATAACCAGTGCTCTGCTGGACACTGATAGAAGTCACAAGACTGCTATATACTGCTGATGAGAAAAGGTATTTAGCAGTTTATATTTACTAAAATAATTGCATATCCATGTTCTATGTACTGTGGGAGACCAGATATAGTGAATGCAGGGTCCTGGGTTTAGTAACACTTTAACTACCACAGGGAAAACCAGAATAATGAGCATACCAGGCTTCCTTTGCAACATGCTGAGGGAGCCTCCCCCAAAAAAGGACATATACCCTGTTACAAGCTGTATTATTAAAATCTCTACACACTGCTTCTGGATCTGGATCTGTACAGCTTCTGCGGCCATAGCCAGGAGTTATCACTCTCTCTTGTGATTGTTTTATGTTTTATGATTGTTTTATGTATTTTACATTATGGAAAATGAATAATGAGGAACTAAAACACACAAAGGTTTGCACATTAACAGGATCAAGAGAAGGCATGGCAAGGATATCTCACTATTGGGGTATTCAGGATGTATAAGGCTCACCTATGATTAAATTACAACTTTTGGAAGGAGTGACCCTTTAACAAGAAAGAAAGATATTTTAGGAGGAAAGATTTTTAGGAGCCCAATACAACCCTGGCAATGATTCACTGGTAGCGAGTATTCCATAAAAGGTGGCTTTCAATTCTACAAAGGAGTTTTAAGAGGGAAGTGGTTTTCAAGAGCATCAAAATGTTCAGATTCATATCCCATGCTATACAAGTTGTTTTCCCTCATGCAATTTCCCCTCTCAATAGGACCACTTAATAGGAAACATGTTGCATGCTAAATATCTTCAGATGAATTTGGAGGCTCTATGGGTTAAGGAGAAGTCTTTTGGGTGCAATCAAAATCATTGCCAGCTGACAGTTTTCTACTCTATAAATGGTAAATGAAGTAGTTACAGTAACTTAACTCTCATGCTGCAAAGCTAGTAGTATCAATAAACTTCAAGCCATTTAGATAAATGATCCATAATGCTCTTCATTTCAGTTTTAGAAGCAACAAGCATAGAATTGAAAGTTTCATGTGGTGAGGACAATGTTTCGTTTCCTGCTGAAACTCTTAATGTACTTTCATCCCATGTCTTCTTGTTGTGCAACACTGAAGGTAATTTAAAATGGCTACCTAATGTAGAAATACAATTGCAAACACATATGTTAAATTGACTAGAGAAAATGTCATGCTAGTCTTTCTTCCCTAGCTTTAGTAGAAAGGTCTAGACAGGATTGCACTAGGGGAGGTGACTTATTCATTAGTGATGAGCAAATCGGGTAATTTGCAGGCAGATTTGCCCAGACTGCTGAAAACCAAATGATTCCTAAATGACGATAGTTGGATTCCTGAACTCTCTAATTCTACTAATATTAGATCTGCATTCAAAAATAAAGGCAAAACAATAATTAAAAAACCAAGTGGTTTTCTGATTATAATTACAACGTATTGCTCATGGAGCAAACATTTCAGTGAATGTGAATATTTATAATGACTGTCAGTGCCGGTGAAGCAATAGCCCAACAAGTGTGGACATTGTTGACAAATTCGGAAAGAAGAGCTCTGCTTAGAGGTGGATCACTGATGAAAAAACAAAATTGCCCCATGCCCATAGTAACATTTCTGCACAATAAGAACAATCATGAAAAAATTCAGCTGTTGTCCAATAGTTGTATACTTTTTATGCTATATGTGCCCCCCCCCCCCAAATCCTATCTCCCATTGGTGTCCCCTTCACTTACAAGAATCTATCGACAACAATTCGTTTGAAAGTAAGGGCCCAGTGATGCATAGCATCCACTAAAAAATGAAACTACAGGACGTGCAGAATGTAGAATTCGCTAAGATGGATGAATTGTTCATACAAAGGCAGCCAATTGATGTCTTTGCCTCACAGGGACTTGTTCTTTACTGCAGCTAATAATTGAGGCCCGTTCACATCAGGGCAGTGTGTTTAACACATGTGTGTCATGTAGTGTGTTGTGTTAAGGCAACCCATTCATGTGAATAGGCTGCCAAAGCCCCCCAGTGAACCAAAGATTGAACTTGCTGCAAGTTTGTTGTTTACAGCACACAGTAGGGCATTACAGCACATTTGCAGTGTGCTGCAACATTGGTACTTCAGGAAGCTGCATTGGGGTGCCATTCACAATGTTTATGCAATGCAGTGTGTGAATAGAACTTAGTAGAAGTGAGGGCATTGGACAACCCCACTCCAAAGGAGGGGTAAGTATTTGGTACAGCCATTTCATAACATCTGAAAAAGGAAGCAGCAGCCTTAAACTTCACTTTAGGTGGTTTAACTTTCTACATAATTTCTTGTCTTATAGAGAACATCTTGAACGTTAATTGTGCCTAAACAGTACCCTGTTAGAGTTACCTTTTGTCTTGAATTTAAATTTGCTAAGAAATTTGATGAGGTTACTACTGTGCTGCTCACTGTTGCCCTGAGGGCTTGAAAGGAGAGAAAGCTGTACCTGAGAACCTGCATTACAAGAATCTCCCTGCTTATGCTTCATTTATAATGTGGGTATGTGCTTCCTGCACCTCTTCTGCAGCTTCTTGCTCATTCCTTTAAACAGAACATGGAATACATTATTTTCAGGAAGTCTACAGGCAATACTGGTGCCTGCCTTTTTTGGGTACAGCTTCCACAACACAAGTTATTTTTAAAGGCATAATCCACCTTTTGCAAATTCTATACACTGCACAAAAAATTAAAGGAACACTTTTTAATCAGAGTATAGCATAAAGTCAATTAAACTCCTGTCATATTAATCTGGTCAGTTAAGTAGCAGAGGGGGTTGTTAATCAGTTTCAGCTGCTTTGGAGTTAATGAAACTAACAACAGGTGCACTAGATGGGCAACAATGAGACGACCCCCAAAACAGGAACGGATTTACATGTGGAGGCCACTTACATTTTTTCCCCTACTCAACTTTTCTGACTGTTTTTCACTAGTTTTCCATTTGGCTAGGGTCAGTGTCACTACTGGTAGCATGAGGCGATACCTGGACCCTACAGAGGTTGCATAGGCAGTCCAGCTCCTCCAGGAAGGCACATCAATATGTGCCATTGCCAAAAGGCTTGCTGTGTCTCCCAGCACAGTCTCAAAAGCACGGAGGAGATTCTAGGAGATAGGCAGTTACTCTAGGAGCGTTGGACAGGGCCATAAAAGGTCCTTAATGCATCGGCAGGACCGGTATCTGCTCCTTTGTGCAAAGAGGAACAGGATGAGCACTGCCAGAGCCCTACAAAATGACCTCCAGCAGCTCACTGGTGTGAATGTCTCTGACCAAACAATCAGCAACAGACTTCATGAGTGTGGCCTGAGGGCCAGGTGTCCTCTACTGGGCCCTGTGCTCATGTGCTCACTGCCCAGCAACATAGAGCTCAATTGGCATTTGCTATTGAACACCGGAATTGGCAGGTCCGCCACTGGCGCCCTGTGCTGTTCACAGATGAGAGCAGGTTCATCCTGAGCACATGTGACAGATGTGAAAGGGTCTGGAGAAGCCGTGGAGAATGTTATGCTGCCTGTAACATTGTTCAGTATGACTGTTTTGGTGGTGGGTCAGTGATGGTCTGGGGAGGTATATCCATGGAGGGACGCATAGACCTCTACAGGCCTGAATGCCATTAGGTATCGGGATGAAATCCTTGGACCCATTGTCAGACCCTACACTGGTGCTGTGGGTCCTGGGTTCCTCCTGGTGCATGACAATGCCTGGTCTCATGTAGCAAAAGTATGCAGGCAGTTTCTGGAGGATGAAGGAATCGATACCATTGAATGGCCCCCATGCTCGCCTGACCTAAATTCAATAGAGCACCTCAGAGATATCATGTTTCAGTCCATCCGATGCTGCCAAGTTGCACCACAGACTGTCCAGGAGCTCAATGATGCCCTGGTCCAGATCTGGGAGGAAATACCCCAGGACATTATCCGTCATCTCATTAGGAGCATGCCCTGATGTTGTCAGGCATGCATACAAGCACATGGGAGCCAAAGAAACTACTGAGTAACATTTTGAGTTTCTGCAATGAAATTTCAGCAAAATGGACTAACCTGCTGCATCATTTTTTTACTTTGATTTTTGGGGTGTCTTTGAATTCAGTCCTCTGTAGGTTGATCATTTTCATTTCCATCAAATGATGGGGCATCCTTACATTCCGAATACATTACCCAGTCCATATCAGTATAGATATCCAGAATGATATTTTTTCCCATTGGGATCTGATGTGTTTTCAAAGTATTCCTTTAATTTTTTTGGGCAGTAAGCATACACTCACATTAATAAAATAAAAAATGTGCATTTATTAAATATATGCATTGGAGCCTGCAGAACATTGCAACCACAATCAGTGTGCATCATGGGTGAAAAGCACAGGCTTCTGCAGACCCTCCAATCCCAGGTCAATACAGAGGTTATGGGGTGGGGGAAGTAAACAATGGATTACAAATGCAGTAACATCACTGCACTTGTGCTCCATTGAGATCTACATGTTCCACTGCCATGGTGGCAGATTGTACTAATTAAAGGTCTGAAGGGATCTGTGAATGGATGACTTGAGGGTTTGGGCAGAGCCACGCACAGCCGTGCTGAAATTAAAGTAAAACAAGTGTTTGGTGGGAGAAGAACCCTATGATTCAAATAAGTGGAGGGGTGGTTTGACGGTGAAGGGCTGTGGAATGTGACCATGCTATGCCTTAAATATAGGTGAAACCTGTTCAGAAAGGTGGACTATGCTTTTTAAATTAAATTAGAATAGGAATTAAATAGGTTATTTTACATTGTTAAATAACTATGTGTGTACATTTACTTCAATTCAAATGTATCAAATTTTTACTACTTATTAATAGTCATTTAATAGAGAATCATTTGCATCTTAATAGAAGAGATAAAAAATTATAATTAAGGCTCATACTGTGTGTGTGATTTTATTTTCTTGGACGTGAAATTACCACATTTTAAAAGGATCAAAGTCTGGGACAGAGAATTGCAGCTTGCTTGTCCTTTGTCCTAATGTACTTTATTGATTACATTGGTGTTTAATAGCAGAGTCATAGTGGTGTGTAAAGTTCGTTTCCCCATCACTCCAGAAGAGGCTTCCAATAGACGTAAGATAGCAGTCTGGAGAAACAGAGATCTCAAAATTTTGTCTTAGGAAAGGTTAATTAAGATACATCTTTAATTTTGCAGCTTGTTAAATAAATCTTTCCATTCAGGTTCCATGGGTTCTTTTATTGTGCCTATTTCCCAAATGATATCCTTATGCTCCAAAAATAATCCACACACATCCACCACTCAATGGCCCTGTAATCTAATTTTCATGAAATCATTTATTATCGTGTCTTTGTGCTTCCTTGTAATGTCCTCCATGAGCTCCCAAACCTCTCTTTTTTTCCTCTTACTTCCATTTGTTTGAAACAAGCAGAGAATGTTAGTGGCAGGCATGTGCAATGCTCTATGCCCACTACAAATCCCATAGCCCATTATTCATAGTCCACTAGTCCACCTCGGGAGTGAGTAAGAGAAGGTGGCTATGTTCTGAACATATAGTGGGACCATGGAAAATTAACATAGCCACCCTCTAACAGGAAGTCAGATCAGATTTGGAGATTTGGAGATGGCTGAGAGCAATAAAAGGTGCTTTTCTGAGTGTAGCACTACCAAAGTCACTAAGGAGATTTGTGTCCCCCTATAGTCCTGCACAGCGAGGCATCACGCATCTTCACACAGGCTTGCATCCAGAGTCAGAAATCAGTCCTTGAGCTTTGGTTGTGCTGTTTTATTTAAGGGATTTAAACTAGGATAGGGTTAGGGATGTACAGGATGCCCAAGGGTGTTGAAAAACTGAGGACAACTTCCTGGAACTTCTCTCTGATGGACAGCTAGCCAGAGTCTCCTTAGTGTACTACCCCAGACCCTAGATGAACTTCTCCTCTTCACCCAGCAATCTGGAGGTATCCCTGAACAGAAGAAACGGTTCCTGTCACTTAAAGTGTTGAATAGTCACTGGTAAGTGGCTAATCTTGTTTTCCACCTTCCTTCGCCTATCCACCCAAGGGGTGCAGGTGTACTCACTCAGATCCTCTCTTGTACCGCTTGTGGGTTGGTGGCTGCTACCAGGCCTATCAGCTGGGCCGCTCTTTCCCTCTCTCCCAGGGGGCTGGTGAGTTCTGAGCTTTTCTCCATTCCAGCTTCAGGCTTGCAGATAGTCCCCATTCCACTGGGCATCCTCACAGCCTCTTTCCTTCAGCCTCACATCTTCCACCCAAACTCTCCCTCTGCTCTCCTGCAACTGAGCAGGCTCCAACACTTTTAAGGGTGTGCAGCCCCTTGCCAACCTCCTGTTGAGGATTAGCTAGGAAGCCTCTGGAGTGTGATCAGCCACTCTTCAGATCTACCCACTGCCTCTAAGGCCTTCCTCCAGAAACCCTAGAGCAGGGGGAAATTCCAGAGGGGCTGGCCTGTAGAGCCTCTCAGCCCTGACCACAATTTGACCCCTTTTTGACTATTACACCTGGGCTGCTGCTCAGCCACCGTCTAACCATTGGAGTCTAGCTCCCCCTAGCTAAACTAGGAGGGTGCTACATGAGTTAAAAATAAATATTTGCATAAAATATATTTTTTTAAACCAGAGTTTAGAGTAACTTTACTAATTCACCCAGAAGTTGATCATACATGATGGATTCTGAACATTCAGACCCTCAGAATATTGTTTCCAATTCGCACGCATGTTTATTGGACTGTGCATGACACAGGAACATTCCAAAGGATTTAACAAGTCGCTCTGCCTTATATTTGATAATGTATCATAGAGCAACGCCAAGCCAGCCCAATCAATGCTTTGTTGCTTGGGGGAAAATTACGTGTGACTCATTTCACTCAACACAGTTATGATTAAGTAGTATAATTTCACATATCAGTACCCAATTTCCCAATCACATACGATACAGAAGTTGCAAGAAAAGGCGTGTGCGCATTCACTTACGTGAACTGCAGTAATGTTACAGCAATGTTTTTTATTGCATGAGTATATGTTCAATGCAGTACACTGCCATTCATCCCACATACTACACACTAAAATGCACCTGTATTGTATCAACTGCAACGCACCTGTGTTATAGTGTGCCATACCACACAGATGTAAATACTTTGTGTTCTCTGGTGTGCTGTGTTGAAAAAAATGGTGAAGATGCAGTTTTTATGTGCGTTGAAATTCATTGGCAGCCCACGGAAAATAGATTGCCTTAACACAGCGTATGATAATGTGTACTGAAGTATATGTATTAAAGGATTGCAACAATGTGAATGGGGCCCTTGCTTCCTACCCTGCAGCACTTTGTCAGTAATGTGTGGTAGCTAGTAGTCAATGACAGGGACAGTAAAGGAAAATATTCACTAAATTGGATTCTACTAGCTAAATTATTTGGTTAATTCTTTTACACTTGCTTACTTTTTCTTTGTTGTCCCTTTTTTCTCTCTTTTTGTGTTTTTTTTCCCCTTTAGCCTTTTACAATAAAGTATTCTGAGCAAAGTATCAAATGTGAAGCCAGTCATTTTTTTTTAAATGGTAGTAAATTCTTGCACAAACGTTAAAAAGTGCCCCTTGCAGGTTTAAATCATAATGTACTAGAAGGCACTGCATACTAGCACATTATGACATAAATACCTCAGGGCTGCTGTTAGAAACCACAGGGCCCCATACATCCAACCTGACAGCCCCCCCCCCCAAAAAAAAAGCCCACAGTTTACTAGGTTTCAGTTATGAATGAACACAGTGAGGGATTGGTACTGATCATTCATTGTGTTCATTCTGGAAAGGAAGGGCTGGTAAATGTGGCATATTTACCGAACCCTTCCCCTACTCTCCATCCTGAAGGATTCTATTGTGTGCTTGCACTGCACGGGTGGGGGCATACAGGGGGGCCTGGGCAGCAGGGAGAAATGTATGGTGGGAAAGGAGAAGAAGCCAGCTTTCAGCTGCTGCAGAGAGAGTCATACAGGGTATTGGGTCCAGTAATTGCTCCCCACCATGCCGATTACTCTGCCGCCCAAATCTGATTCTCTCAGCTGCCTGGGCCCCCTTGGTCCAATGCAGGAGGACCCCCTTACCCCCTCATCCATGACCCTGCTTACCTGCAAACTGAGCCTCCAGTGCTGCTCTGTAATGATTCCCTTGGTGCTTCCATCGTCACATTTTTTTTCTGTACCTTCAGCCTTTTAAATGTCTGGGGTGCGCTGACATCTTTCCAGAGCATGCACACAGGAATCACATTTTCACGGCACACAAAGCAGGTCATAAATGTGGTCTGAGCTGTGTATGCGTGGCTCAGATCACACTTACCGCTGACAGGCAGGGGGGACATTTATGACAGAAGATACCTCTAGGTTCTCTTCTGTTACAAAAATCCTGCCTGACAGTAGTTTTTAATAGTTTGACTTTATTACCACTGTACTGGGGACTGTAGGGAGCATGAATGCTAGTGATTTCTAACAGCCCTATTTAATGTGTCCCCAGTTCCTGACTGTCTCTTGTAGCATTTATGCAGTCTCTAAACAGGCCTGTAGCATGTCTGCAGTCCTTGACCACATCCTGTAGCATGTCCTCAGTATCTGACTATGTACTGCTATATGTCTAGTCTCTGAGTATTTACAGTACCATTAAATACACTAAACATTATGTGTGGCCCTCTATGTGGGGCTCCACTGAGGACCCCTAATTAAGACAGGTTTACTGCCACGGGACCAGACCAATGTCAAAGTTTTTATCATATATAAACAGACTCCCTTTTTTTTTTTCTTTTTTTTTTAAATAAAAATATTGAGAAAAAAAAAATGCAATAAAGTTATGCAATACAAAGTTATCATTGTTATATCACTAGTGAGAATTGTACAATATCTGGTCTTCCTAAAGCAGCATAGCCTTTATCGAGTTACAATGACACAGCATAGCCCTGACCTAATTACTCTTCTATGGCATAGCCCTTTAACAGATCCCTTACATTTCAGACCTGCTAGGGACCTATTCATTAAAACTGGCAAAAAGAAAATGAGCTCAAAATTAGGCATTATAGGCACTATAGGCACAACTCTATTTTTAGTAGCAGAATCAGCTGTTTTCTCCCTTGATTTTATATGCAAAAAAGTAATCTTATGAAAAGAATTATGATATAATTATTTGATGAAACTTCAGTATATTATACAACAATATTTATTGAACATATTAGTACTTTTTCATTAAAGCTTATAACCTGGCCATCACAACTCTGGAAAACGCATGCAAGCCTTTTTAATTAATTACGAGTATTTGCCCCAGGACAACCAGTGTAGGGGGCCCACAAAAAAGAATTACAGGCAACAGAAACTGACTTCAAGAGGTTGTAAATGACCTCATACCTCAACCTTTTGGGTCTCTACAAGTGAACTTACTGTAAGCATGATATGCTATGAAGTCAATGTAGTTGGCCAAACAAAAATGAACATAAAACATAATACAATAAACCTCTAAAACCTAATTACACACATAAAAGGTATCACTTACGAAGCTATTATCAACCTTTATTTGAGGAGTCCAAAATTGTGGTCTATGACAAGAGCCCATTCCTACCTTCAAGCAGCTCTACCTACAGATGATAACAAAAGATCTACAATGTTTCGACCACACAACAACCATACATGACCACACTATTATCCACATAACATAGTTTGAGATCACAACATTAGTTTCACCTTGTCATTGAAATGTATTTACAATGAGCAAGTGATTGTCAAATCTCAACTATCCAGTCCCTCTATTCTTTTCTCCTTACAAGAAATGTAAAGTTACTAGATACTGTCTTCTGTATATGTCCAACCTAATGTAAAGTGTGATATTTAGACACATGACAAAAAATTGTATAATATTTTCAACCATAAACATCAGGGGTAATCTAGACCTTACTACAGCCTGGGCACATTTTCTTAACGAGGTTTGTAATTTTAGAAAATAATTAATCAATTCATTTTATCAGGACAGTAAAAACTTTTACTGTACAGCAGAAAAGCACTGTAACAAAAAACAGCAATCACTACATTCTCTTAGAAAAAGTGTAAAAGAGCAAATTACAAAATTACAAAATATTCAATAAATATGCTTGATTAACTTTAGTGAAATGAAAGTTAAAAGCCATCAAAAATTGTAACACAGCATGAATAAAGTTACTCACCTCCACTTCCAGCAATCAGGCGTATTGGTCTTCTTCGCCCCCTGGTTAGAGAGATTTTTATTTCGCCTTAGATCAATACCACTTCTTCCTTTTCACCATGATGGTCCCCTGGTTTCAAGCCTTATGTAGCACAGTGATGGCAAGCTCTCAATTTCAGAAGAAAAAATACTAAACCTCCTTTCACAAGAGTTTGCTAGAACGCCATATTGAAACTATAACGTGATCCTGTTTTTCAGGCTCAACCACTCCTTGTTCAGGTGTACTGTGACTTTTTTTTTTGCTGTTTATTAATCTCTCTCTCCTCCTCCTTCACTCCTGTCCAGTGTGTATTCTGTAAATCAGTAGTTGCAGACAGACGGCTGATTCTACTCCCACCTCCCTCTGGGTAATTGCCATGAACCACAGACCCACCCCATGCCTCTTACAGTATCACTGCTCAACTGTCATGGTTTGTTCAACTTTCTGCAGTTTACTTACTCCGTAGTCCATCGGTTATGCTTTTAAAACACTAAAATCCTCAGTTACTATAAAAGGCGGTACTATAAAAAGATTCTTAGATCCCTTAAAACTAATATGAATGGCATATTTCTAAACAAGACTCCAGATGAGTAGCTGAACAAAGAGTATGTTATCTCTGAATTCCAAATGAAATCCCTTTTACTAGGATTACAAACATAAAAAAAAAAATCTGTCACTTGTCAAGCAAGATCACAGGAAAAATGAAACAGTGAAGAAAATGCTTTTCATTCTTACATTTTTGCTGCTGTTGCCCGGAAATCAGCAATAGAAAATCGTCAGGTTTAGTACTCTTATGTCACAGGGAACCTGCAATTAATTACGATAAATATGTGGCTACAATTGCTCCCTATCTGAAAATGCTACTTGCCTGGCTTTAATTTTTTTTTGAAAGGTCTAATCTGGGACAAGTATGCAGATCAAAGGTCTTATAGTAAATGCCTAATAGAGTAATCCTCCTCTGCTGCTATCACCTATTCTTTTCTCAGCAAGCCAACAATCCTATGTGTTCACATAATACACCAGTATTATTACCCCAATAAGTGAAGCGCTTTATCTCCTCCCTAACTACAACCCCAATTCCAGAAAATTTGGGACACTGTAAAACCTACATAAAAACAGAATGCAGTGATTTGGAAATTTCATAAACCCATATTTTATTCACAATAGAAAATAAAAAACATATCGAATGTTTACATTGATAAAAAAAATAAGGTAATTTGAAATAAGGGCAGCACAGTGGCTAAATGGTTAGCATTTCCACCTGGCAGTACTAGGATCGCTGGTTCAAATCCCAACCCTGGCACCACCTGCCTGGAGTTTGCATGTTCTCCCTGTGCCTGCGTGGGTTTCCTCCGGGTACTCCGGTTTCCTCCCACTCTGCAAATACATGCTGGTAGGTGAATTGGCTCCTGTCTAAATTGGCCCTAATATGTGTATGTATGGATGTGAGTTAGGGACCTTAGATTGTACACCCCTTGAGGGTTAGGGACTGATGTGAATGTACAATATATATGCAAAGCGCTGCATAAATTGACAGCACTATATAAGTACCTGAAATGAATAAATAAATAGATGGCAGCAATGCATCTCATAAAAGTTGGAACAGGGGAACAAAAAGCTGGCAAAGTAAGTGGTACTGAAATGGAAGAAAATTTTTCAACTAATTAGGTTAATTGGCAGCATGTGAGTAACATGATTGGGTATAAAAAGGGCATCTTAGAGAGTCAGAGTGTCTCAGAAATAAGTCACCAATCTGTAAAAAACTGCATCTAAAAATTGTGTAACAATTTCAGAATAACATTCCTCCACGTAAAATTGCAAATAGTTTAAATATATTAGCATCTACACAAGAGATAAGGCCATAACGTAATATGGATGCCCGTGAATTACAGTGCCCCCAGACAACACTGCATTAAAAACAGGCATGATTCTGTGACGGACAAAAATCACTGTCTGTGAACACAGTTTGCCGTGCCATCCAAAAATGCAAGGTAAAGCTCTATCATGCAAAGAGGAACTCATATCTGAATATGATCCAGACACGCCACCGTCTTCTCTGGGCCAAAGTTCATTTAAATGGTCTGTTGCAAAGTGGAAAACTGTTCTGTGGTCAGACAAATCAAAATTTGACATTCTTTTTGACAACAATGGAAACCTTGTCAGCTGATAACTTCCTGTGCTCTCTTGTCTATGCACAAGAAGGAGTTATGATGAGGAGGGTGAAGGAGGCAAGGAGAGGTCTGTGTTATTTGTAATCCATCAGAAATGAAATAGGCAAGGCTGACACCACCTGCTTAATAATTTAGAGCAGTGCTGTCAATCAGTCAAGGAGAACGTTAAGAACACACTACATTTTTGACACATCAACAGTCATTTTTCTATACTTGCAGTGTGTTTAAAAGGTATAAAACATGGTGAAATGTGAACGTATTCTAGAGATATACTAAACAAATATTTTTTTCCCCTTGACATACACTTTAAGCAATACAATCTGGTTACCGCTTGCCAACCTGTCCACAGCCTGTGATTGAACAATGAAAGAGAAGCAACACATTGATGAAGTCACCAATCTGATCTCTTCTCCTGTTGACAAATAGCACTGTGCAAAGCAGTAGAGCTCAAACTGTCCCTGGCCATACACTTGGCTCATCTACACGTGCTTCAAAATGCTTTGGACACGTGTATTTAAAGCACTTTCAATGCCAATCAAAGCCCCTGTTCACACGTTGGGCTTGCTTTGCTTCAAAAATGTTACCCCATGTCGCTTTCATGGTGCTTCGTAGCGTCTTCAAAGCCTCCATAGAAGTGTATGACAAAGCTTGCTTATAGAGCCTGCAGCTTTTGAGAGGGTTTTATTCAGTTTTAGCTTCACTTTGTTTTGTGCTTGAATATCTTTTTATTTGCACAATTAAGATGTAAAATATTCCAAACATTGCTAACAAGAACAGGTGTACATTATTACAAGTCAAAGAAACGTGTAAAATAGTCACAGAGTGAACAAATGTCATTTCTCAATGCCTAACGCCCAGAGTGGTAGAATGAATTCCAAGTCACTGAAATAGCAATGGATGTGGAATGTTAGCTTTGTGTTGTTTTGGAGATATTGCAGGTATGAGATATCCCAGGATGCACTGGGAGACCAACAAGTGAACTAGACAGACGTCATCAGCAGTCACTTCCGGTTCATGTGTATTTATTCTTGAAGTGTCTGGTGCAGATATCACATGTGGTGTACAGCATGGAACAGCAGGAAGGTAAGCAGGGTCCAGACTGGTGCAGAGCAACTAGCCGATGGCACACATGGTGTGCAACATGGGAATGCTATAACGGTAGGTGAGCAAGGACTGGAGAGAGAGAGGAGGATCAGCAAACCAGAGATTCAGCAGAGCTTCGGATTACTATTAAGGGTGGGATCAGCAGAGCAGGGGGTTACTACTGAACTAGGGATCAGCAGAGCTGGGGACTACTACTGAGCAGGGAAACAGCAGAGCAGGGGGTTACTACTGAGCAGGGAAACAGCAGAGCAGGGGGTTACTACTGAGCCGGGAAACAGCAAAGCTAAGAGTACTACTGAGTGGGGTATCAACAAAGCTGGGGGTATGCAAAAGGGGGGTACCAGTGCTGAACAGGGGTACTAAGGAGCTGGGGATCTGCTGAGTGGGTGTAGTACTGAGCTGCAGTTCTACTGGGCCTCTTTAAAACAAATAAAAAATCAACAAACACCCAGGGCATCTGCCAAGCTTCATTAAAGCTTCAAAAAAGCATCACTGAAGAATCAAAAACTCATAATAAAATATGTTGAACGATATGCACTTTAATGTGTGTTGAAGTCTAAGCATGTGTAAGTGAGCTCGTAGAATTGTAGATGAATCAGAGGATGTGTGGTCCTGCCTTTTGTCGAAAGAGCTAGGCTGAAAATTGTCAGCCAAACAAAGTCTGCAACCAATCAGCTGCAGGCATTGTTAGGGTATTCTGACAGCCAGAGTTCACGGCTGTCAGAATAGTCCAGCAGGGGTGATTCATTAACCCATGCTGGCAGGCAAGGTTGTCCGGCATATTGTCACACAAGAGAACACAAGGTAGCAAACCTTTGGATTAAATAAAAATTTATATTTTTTTGTTTTAATTTTTTTCCCCCTCTTCCTGCGCTTCCTTGACCTCATTCCGCAATCCAGGATTGGTATTTATCAATTGGAGATAATTGCATCAACAGATTCTATGTAATGAAATTGATGGTTACTATTGTTTGTAACGTTTTAACTATTATATGATTTATATAGAATAGGATCTCAGGAACAGATACATAGTTATACAAAAAGGGACATAATGTTCACATATTTTTAAGACTACAATCTTTTATGATGATTTTTTGTGATATATGTATAATACATCAATAAAATATGTTTTTCATACACTGCTCAAAAAATTAAAGGAACATTTTTTAATCAGAGTATAGAGTCAAGTCAGTTAAACTCCTGGGTTATTGATCTGGTCAGTTAAGTAGCAGAGGGGGTTGTTAATCAGTTTCAGCTGCTTTGGTGTTAATGAAATTAACAACAGGGACACTAGATGGGCAACAATGAGATGACCCCCAAAACAGGAATGGTTTTACAGGTGAAGGCCACTGACCTTTTTTCCCTATTCATCTTTTCTGACTGTTTTTCACTAGTTTTGCATTTGGCTAGGGTCAGTGTCAATACTGGTAGCATGAGGTGATACCTGGACCCTACAGAGGTTGCACGGGCAGTCCAACTCCTCCAGGATGGTACATCAATATGTGCCATTGCCAGAAGGTTTGCTATGTCTCCCAGCACAGTCTCAAGAGCATGGAGGAAATTCCAGGAGACAGGCAGTTACTCTAGGAGAGCTGGACAGGGCCATAAAAGTCCTTACCCATCAGCAGGACTGCTATCTGCTCTTTTGTGCAAGGAGGAGCAGGATGAGCACTGCCAGAGCCCTACAAAATGACCTCCAGCAGGCCACTGGTGTGAATGTCTCTGACCAAACAATCAGAAACAGACTTCATGAGGGTGGCTTGAGGGCCCGACGTCCTCTAGTGGGCCCTCTGTTCACTGTCCGGCACCATAGAGCTCGATTGGCATTTGCCATTGAACACCAGAATTGGCAGTTCCACCACTGGCCCCCTGTGCTGTTCACAGATGAGAGAAGGTTCACGCCAAGCACCTGACAGACGTGAAAGGGTCTGGAGAAGCCATGGAGAACGTTATGTTGCCTGTAACATCATTCAGCATGACTGTTTTGGTGGTGAGACAGTGATGGTCTGGGGAGGCATATCCATGCAGGGATGCACAGACCTCTACAGGCTAGACAATGGCACCCTGACTACCATTAGGTATCAGGATGAAATCCTTGGACCCATTGTCAGACCCTATGATGATGCAGTAGGTCCTGGGTTCCTCCTGGTGCACGACAATGCCCGGTCTCATGTGGTAGGAGTATGCAGGCAGTTCCTTCGAGGATGAAGGAATTGATACCACTGAATGGCCCCCATGCTCACCTGGCCCAAATCCAATAGAACACCTCTGAGCTTTCATGTTTCGGTCCATCCAACGCCACCAGGTTGCACCTCAGACTGTCTAGGAGCTCAGTGATGACCTGGTCCAGATCTGGGAGGAAATACCCCAGGACACCATCCATCATCTCATTAGGAGCATGCCCCGACATTGTCAGGCATGCATACAAACACATGGGGGCCATACAAACTACTGAGTACCATTTTTTGTTGCTGCAATAAAATTTCAGCAAAAAGGACTAGCCTGCTGCATCATTTTTTCACTTTGATGTTTGGGGTGTCTTTGAATTCAGTCCTCTGTAGGTTGATAATTTTCATTTCCATCAAAAAATGGGGCATCCTTACCTTCCTAACACATTACTCAGTCCATATCAGTATAGATATCCAGCATATTTTCCCCATTGAGATCTGATGTGTTTTCAAAGTGTTCATTTAACTTTTTTGAGCAATGTATATTGATATTGTTTGTTAGTGTTATACCTCTGGAGGTATATTCAGAGTCCCAAGTTATATTGCTCTAGACATTGTGGGAACTCGCTTCAAATGGTAGAGCTTCTTCCAAGCACACAGCAACTCGCTTCTTTTTAAGGGCCTTTTTGCCCAATTTTATTTACAAGAAAGTTCAACAAAAATGCTTCCCACGCAGGGGTATCCACCATCAAGCAATACCAACCAAAGATTCAGCCTCCTGGCTTGTACACAGTTCACTGTCTGCCTCCTGCAGACTCTTCCCAAAATATGTCACTAGCACACAGCTAGTCTAGCTTCCACCTGACTCCAAGGCAGAGACCTCCCGTCTGCCGGGGTGGAGCCCTCCTGACTCAGTTTGCCGGGGTGGAGCCCAGAACTATGGTTAGGACCCTATAAAAAGGCCTGTACACACCTGTGCACTCAGTGTGCTGGGGGTTCTCAAAACACGGACCCCGGATTGGAGATTTCATCCCTCCCAGATCTCTTCGAAATCTCCAGGCTCCAGATCCCAAAACAAACTTAATAAATAAATGAGGAAACCGAAAAGTCAGTTTCCTCTGCAATACATTAACTCTCTGGAGCCCCTCAACCTGCCTGGTTGAGAATCCAGGGTTTACAACTTGAGTTTGACCGTGGCAGGACACTGCACTGCCACATATCCCCCCCCTTTGTTTTGACCCCGTAGGGGGCGGAACACACAAACCTAAAACCCTTGCTTTAGACCTTCTGTGTGGGCTATCACCTGTAAAGGTCCAATCCTGGCTGACTTCATTTTCATTCAAGGGAGACACTACTCCCTGCCCCAAGAGGTGACTTCCCCTGTCTCCCCTTACTTGGGCTCTACTACTTCCCCATGCCTTTTTACGAGTGCGCTTCCAAAAGCGCGGTCTTTCTAATTTCCTTAAGACTATGCTAGTCCTTTTACCACTAGGGGGTTTACAAAACTCAGTACCCTTTGTAACCTGGGGTTGACTCCTAAGCTTTAAATGCCTGGTACCTGTAACATTACAACGTGCTCCCTTTTTATCATTAGCCAAAATACTATTGTCAGAACTCAGTTCACTAGTAATTGGCAGGGCAGTTTCTGGAGAGGAATAACACACAGTGGAGTGGGTGTCTCCCATGGAAACGTCACTACCCATTGACTTTGCTGTCACAAAAGACTCTGCCAGCAACTGTCCTGATGCCAAACCATCCTTACACAATTCTACATTTGGGTAGACGACCCCAACCACATCACATATACATGTGTCTTCTGGCACTTCTGCCCAAACCTCTGTCCTGTCCAACAGTACTCTGGTGTGACTCTCATACAGATTACTGCTATGAAGCAACCCAGCAATGCACTGAAAGACAATTTTCACCATTACCAACAAGGATGGTATCACAGAATTCCTATATTGACCATCTTTGTTTTGTATAGCCCGTAATACCAAGCTCCGATTAACGGTACTCCGCTGTACCAGCTCCCCTGAACACGGAAGAGACCGCAAGGTATACACCGGCTGTACACTCCAGAAGGCCAACATTTCCTTCAGCAGGTCTGTTATAAAAAGACAGCCTGATTCCACACATAAGACCTTCCTGGAGACATGGAAACACTCATTTACTGATGCCTCAGAGGTGGTGCTTCTTAACGAGGCTTCCTCTCGGCTGGAGGTACCCATTACAATAACCTGGGGCTCTCCCAGAGGGTAACCAGGTGTGGGATTCACCCAAATACTCTGAGGCTCAGTGTCAATGAGCTCTTCCACATCTCTATGGATATCAATTTGGTATACTACACCATTAACTCCTTTATGGGCTGTGGGCAAAACTTCTGCTGAGCGTTTATCCTCAATGGTGCCTCTTACCAGCAGTGGGTTAATTTTGGCAGTGACAGGAGCGCCCTGGACTAACAGCTGCTCCACAGTCCCTCTTTTCAGCACAGCAGAAGTTGTGTCCACTTCATTGTTGGCAACAGAGGTATCTTTTATTAATGCCAACAAGCTTGTTGCCCATCTGTCCCAGTCCATCTTCCCTGTGATCCCATCAGAGGTACTACGCAGTACCACTCCAACCGCTGAAGGAGACACAGAGGGACAGAGTGGCTCTGTATCAGACCCATTACCTAGATCTTCATTATCCATATCACACTGGGAGACTCCTTTTCTAGGCACAGCAGGTTGCAATTTCACACTCTCACCACCGTGACCTAGTGGCGTGTCATTCACTGCAAAAACTTTAGCATTAGTGGATTGCATTGACCCATCATTATGAATACATTCATACCTTTTAGATTCACCATTGCCACACTGAAATAACAAATTCTCACCACTCAATTCAGATACAGTCTGGTCCACCAGAGCAACACCATAGTTATCCTGGGTTACCTTAACCACTGTTGCTAGGGGAGATAACACATCCTGCTTAGTGGTCACCCCTACTACATTTAATTCAGCATTCTCTTCAGAGGACATTGGTGCAACCCCAATATCAGTACTCTTCACATTGACATTTTTAACCGTTGCCTCCCCACTAAACAGAGCATTATACAGAGGCAAGTCTTTCTCATGATCACCAGCAGTGGGTTTCCCAACTGGGAGTATCCCATATTTATAGCAGAGTGTCTCAAGTTCAGTCTCAATCAGTGCATTAGTGTCTCTCACATTTATCCCAAAAGTACCAGTCTTACCCACCACTGTAACAGGCTTCACCTTCACTTGAGTGCGTGGGATCTGGATCCTTTCGGTCATCTCCTCTGCTTGGCTTTGGCCAGCCAGTTCATCCATGCAGCTACAGGATGATACTGTGGCAGGCACTTCTGACTCCTTGGCACCCCCTGTAGGCACAACAGGTACTTCCTCACTGTTGCTAGAGGTGGCTGCCAACATTTTTAAACATGAATCTGGGCTTGCAGATGAAGACTTTTGCCCAGTAGCACTCTCATCAGTGGTATTCCATAATCGGGGGCAGGTAAAGATACCATGCCCAAACTGACCACATTCCAGGCAGGGTATGGTTCCACCGACAACCTTCTTGGGATATGGAACCACATCTCCCTTGTAGCCCCTTCTCCTGGTTGGCAGGCTTTCTCCTGTTGCTATGGGAGATGGCACTCTCCCAGCTGAAATTTGTGGGTTCCTCCAGATGCGCTGAACTCTCATCTCTGCGTTGCCACAATCCTCTGTAGATGACACTTCTCTCACAGGGTCCGCAGGCCTGAAGTCACATGTGTTGCTATGGGCAACCACATTCTTCTGAAACTTTTGGGCAGCCTGCTGCTCCTTCCTGGAACTCCAAGCAGGCTTCCCAATTGCATACCCAGACCTTTGTCTGGTTCTGTCACCTTGTACTGGAAGCTGGGATAAAGGGCACTTGGAGACAGTGTGCCCCCATTCACTGCACCGCAAACAGCGCTCTTGCGGCAGTATCTTGGCCGAACTTCCAACACTGCATCCTCTTTCAGGCTTAGTACTCTGCACACAGAAAACTGGTTTCCTTTCACCAGCATTGCCAGGGACAACAGCATGCACTTCCCACTGTGGCAAACTCTGTGCAGCCATGTATGGGGCTTGTTCTGGTGGTAACAACCCCTCCAGCCACAGGGCTCTGTCTCTCATTTCAGAAAAGCTTGCTTCTTTTTTGAGTTTTGACCGCCCCATCTTTGCAGTCACTCCACAACACTTTTGCACAGTCCAGGTACACAATGGAGCAGTCTCTTTAAGGCAAGTTCCTTTTCTCTTGCAGGATCTCCTCACCTGCACACACAGATAGTGCAGAGTCATGCACCAAACACAGTTCAACACATGAACTTACTTCCTTGCTGGGATCTCTAGTTCTGCCCACGGCATCCTCCACCATATGTGGGAACTCGCTTCAAATGGTAGAGCTTCTTCCAAGCACACAGCAACTCGCTTCTTTTTAAGGGCCTTTTTGCCCAATTTTATTTACAAGAAAGTTCAACAAAAATGCTTCCCACGCAGGGGTATCCACCATCAAGCAATACCAACCAAAGATTCAGCCTCCTGGCTTGTACACAGTTCACTGTCTGCCTCCTGCAGACTTTTCCCAAAATATGTCACTAGCACACAGCTAGTCTGGCTTCCGCCTGACTCCAAGGCAGAGACCTCCCGTCTGCCGGGGTGGAGCCCTCCTGACTCCGTTTGCCGGGGTGGAGCCCAGAACTATGGTTAGGACCCTATAAAAAGGCCTGTACACACCTGTGCACTCAGTGTGCTGGGGGTTCTCAAAACAC